>NC_056734.1:859078977-859239373 GCF_019279795.1 Protopterus annectens
CCCCGGAAAACAAAGTTTGTTTTGGGTTTTGAACAAATTCCTAATTAAAAAAAATTTCATATTTTTTTTAAAATAAAGATTAAAAATTGAAAAACAGTACAGGGTCAGTATTAAATGTTATGTTGTTTTATTCATTTCCAACTTTTTAATAGTAAACCGTCTGATACATGTTAATGATCGTATGTTTGTGAAAGTAGGTGTTGCAATGTGACATGACAGGGTGTATTATGAATGAGTAAGATTCTTGCTTTGTGTCCTTTTTATATTGTCCCCATACTCCATGTATGCCCCGCCAGTTCACTTATTGGACATCCGACCCAGGCCCTCCTTGATGCATGATTGCATTACCCATCATTCCTCGCCCACCCCAATCTTCACATACACAACAACCACCTCTTCTATGGTGAATTAGGTTAATATTAATTGTTATAATACCAGAGCTGCATGTGTTTTGTGTACACTCCAATTCCTTTGGAGTGCTTCTGTGTCATGAAGTGTGTTCATAGATGCTTATATATATATGGCTATTGATGTAACTGTATAATATATATATATATATATATATATATATATATATATATATATATATATATATATGTGTGTGTGTGTGCAGATATCACTGACATATATAGATATTTATATTTCGTATTAGTTTGTAACAGTAATACATCTGTAGACTGGAATGTGTTGGTTCACAAACTACAGTACATTACAATGTACTGTACATATGTACACAAAGTTACTGTCCTATTTGTTATCATTACAGTGAAATGCATATGGTATAAGTTGTAGTCTCAAGACCATGAAACACGTGCACCTTGGATGGCTTAGTGGTACGTCCCATGACTATAGTATGCATGGTCCAGGGTTCGACACCTGCAATACTTTGCAAATGTTTTTTACTGCAGAATAAGGCTCATTTAAGCAGTTGTAAGCATGTTTAAAAATGTTTGTGTGACATTATAGCAGAGGCTAAACACAGCTAATCAAACGTAACGTATAACCTGTGTGCACAAACACGGCCACATCCGCTAACTATTCCGGATATATACCTGTCAGTGACGTAACATCTCACTATGTGCTGACATGACATTACATTCTCTGTTGACTGTACTCTCCTGCACACATGGGTTTATATGGGTGATTTGAATGTTTATTATACAGACAATTACTACCTATATATGCAAGCTGTGGTTAAGGTATACTTTTGCACATGATAAACATCCCTGTCTTTATTGGGATTGTAACCTCGAATGCACATATACTGTGCGGATGCTGTAATCATTACACTGTTGACATTAATGTTGCTTCCACCTATTTCTTATTTAGATGATTTCTATGTTTAAGCTAGGCTAAGCAAAGGGTGGGAACCCCGAGACTCACTGAGCATTGCGTACTCTTGCAATAACAACATATAACAAATGTAATGTGAGACAATACATTACATTCCTAACTACAGTAGGCATAGCCCCTCAGTGACACACTTCAAGGGAAACCTTGTTGTGTGAATGGGTAACAGACTATACACAACTGGGATCATGTGTCCCAGAACCATACAGCCAGGGGGTGGGGGAGCCTGTCCAGTTTGATAGCTGCAAGACCTGTTGGGAGAATTGAATGTTGTTGAATATCCACATTAACATGCTCTCTCTAGATCACTAAAGTGCCTCTATCACCCTCCACAACCCCAGTCTTCAACAGCTTCTAGCAACTCTGCCTGGAACTGCTAAACTGGCTATGCTTGACAGAGGCTCAGTTACTTCATCAATAGTGAAGGGAAGGCCAACACACTGTTGCTATACCTCTAATTGCCCTTGGGCAGATAGATAGTAGGCTATCTGTGAACCTCTAATGTGTAGGCCATCACAGCCATAATATGTGAATAAACAGACCTTCAGATCACAATATACAGTGTGTACTCACCATGTAGTCAGGAAACAGTTGAGTACAGCAAGAAAATACAGAACACTGATACTTAATCACTCCAAAAGCCTATCCTGGAAGCTAGAAGACTTGTATAAGTTTAAGGCTTTATATTGCTTACCACTAGGTTACCTACAAGGGAGATGAAAAACAAGCACAAATGGGGAACATGCATGCAATGATACCATACCGGCCTATGTGTCAGCCTTACGCTTTGGAATACTGGCCAAGGCTATTGGTGCCCCATGGTGCCTTACTTAGGAGAGTCTCAAAGGTGAATACCAGCTCCATAAACAGCACAATAGCAGATTCAATGAGGTTTATGCTACTCAGCACCAGGGGTTGTAATCACAACATGCATGCACTCACAGCACTTCTCAGGATGGACAACATCAACATCTGTGCATGAACTGAAATCTGTCTTAAGGCTCCTGAGAGCACACCAGCACTACCAGACTACAACCCATACCACACATTTCAGCCAGAGAACATGGACTGACAGACATGGAGGGGCTGTATCCATATTCATCAGGGATACCTACACCTCCAGGTTAGTGGGGCAGCATGATATCTCTGTGATCATCCATGTGCAGCTAACATCAGCCACAACTGCAATGTGGAATATGGCCTGCTACAGATCACCCTCCATGACCCAGGACCTCCACTCCACCTACCTGGAGACAGTGGAGAACATGACATTCCTAATGCACACCCTTGTATTGGTCGATGTCAACTACCATACCATTAACTGGGAAACGTACTCCGGTACTCACTTCCAGGAAAAGCGCTTCGTGGAATGTATCAACTCATATGCCCTGTATCAGGTGGTAACCTCCCTAACATGGGGTGGAAACTACTAGATGTGGTCATCACCAACATGGGCAACAGGTGCACCACAGTGGAGGTTAACCAGTCACTGGTTAGATCTAACCATGAACTATTCACTGTTTCTACACCCTAACATCTCCCACACCCACGGATACCACAGTGTATACCTTTCCAACAGCTAAATTTACACTACTAGTGACAGGGGTGGGGGGGTTTCACAGCCCCCATGCTAAGGGGAAATACTGCTCAAGATGCAGACAGATTTACAAATCAGTCTATAAGCACCTACATGGACGTATGGATCGTGCCATTGCTGGTAAACCAAGACTCACTCCTCCTAGACAAGCACACCAGTCTGGTGGACCTCTGCAAAAAACAGGCTATACTACAGATGTAGGACAGTGTTCCAGACACACAGCTGAATACGCAAGGATTCGAAAGATAACCACAAATCCTTCTTTGACTATGTCAAGTATCTACATGGTGACACACAGATTTGCACTGTGCCGGTGAAATATAGCACAAAATATGCTGACCCGACTGATATCGCCAACATCCTTGCAGATACATTCAGTGCATACCTCACCCCCTAAAGATCCCACAACACTACCCAAAAGGTACAGTATCCCAACCATCAAAGACACACAGGTGGAAATGGCCCTCTCTAACAGCAGACCACAGCATTAATGGAGGCAGATGTTGACTCAGACTGCATCTTGCAAACTGTACAAGACAACCTGCCCCCCACCTAATTAAGCTTTCCTACCTCAGCCTCTCCACAGGCTACATGCTCATACAATGGTGTGTGGCAATGGTTATTCCACTCCATCATGGTGAAATCCCAGTTGACCATGGTAACTACCACCCCATAAGCCTGACTAGCCTGGTCTGCAATGGTATGGTTCGCATCCTCATGGCACTTATTAACAATGACATTGGTAACCTTCGAACACATGACCCAACCCAGGTCAGCTTGGCTGAGTGCAGTTCATGCCTACTTAACCTGTTTGACATCTTACATACAGTCACCAAGATGTTAAATTACAGGGGAGGTTGTTCACACATACTACCTGGACCTCGCCAAGGCTTTTGATACCATACCCACTCAGGTATTATTGATAAACACACCAGCCTGTACATTCACCCATACATCACAGGTTGGGTTGCCAATGGGCTTACACACAGAACCCACATGGTACGACTAGTGGTCTCCAGGTCCAACTCTTGAACAGTCATCATGACTGGTGTCCCACAGGACTCAGTCCTGGGAGCCCTACTGTTTGGCATATATGTCTCAGATGTACAGGCAAACACAGGTGGACTACGGCAGACCATGTTTGGAAATGACTGCAGACTGGGAGCCATGATTGATAGTCCAGCTGACACGGACATCCCTCAAGGGGCCTCACAGAGAATGTCACAGGGTGCCAATGACATGGCCTCCAGCCAATTGCCACTAACTGCATGGTCATTCCATTGTGGAATTAGCACCCACATATTAACAGATGAGCAGCAGCCACTTTAATACAGATGAGGTAACGGGGTATCTGGCGACTAAGGTAGATAGTGAGTTCCCCTGTGACAATCATATCTCCACAGTAGTTAGGACATCCTTCTATGTAGACCATCTGACTACTAAAGGATTCACATCTAGACATACTGGGGTTATAGTGCCCCTTTACTCATCACTCATCAGTTCCATCACAGGGTATAATAACCCATGTGGGATGTACCTCAGAGGACACGTCCAACAGCTGGGGGGGGGGGGGGTCCACGAATGTACCTCACCAAGGGGAATACTGGCCTCCAACATATGGCCTATGTAGCTGGACTGAATAAACTTCTGCTTTATTCAGTGGCATCTCGTTTACCCAGAGATGATCTCTGCTGGCCAACACAGCCATGTCAAACTCAGGCTTGATGGATATGCTCCACCTATGGGAATCCATGTCACAGTGAGCCACATACTGTAGTGAGCTGACCTTGCCACAGCAATAACCGGAAGATGCTGGAGGGACAGCTTCCTGTCACAGACACTCCCCATACTTTGGAACAACATCCCTAACTACATTATACAGAGCCCCTCACTAACACTCTGTAAGAGAAACCTTGAAGGGTAGATGGGGAACAGTAGATGCACCCCAGGGATCCCACCATTGGCTCTGCTCCACAGAGGGACAGTTAATGAATCAATGGGGTGGCAAAAGCTGACACATTTTGGCTGGCCTTATGAATGGCCTCTGGCAGTTGGCCAAGTACCTACCTATGAATCTATACATACAGTATCTGCATATGCTGATAGCTTAATTTACTGTTCAGGTGTTGACTTATTGTGCCAATGGCTGTTGCGTGTGCAATAGTTGAGGGCTGCCTATGTTGGATGCACACAGTAGACTGCCTATACATGACAATTTACAGGTAGTCTTGTGTGTGTGCCATCCATTTTTACTTTGTGTGCAGGTGGAGAAGGGTGTCAGTCCCTAGGTGCCTACACTCTCAGTGTGTGTGCTATAAGTTCCCTCTTTGCCAAGGCATGGGCATACTGGGCATGCCTCAATCTGCCTACTGGGGCTGGCTCAGGGTGTTCTTGGCCTGAGTACCTCTGTGCCTGTGGGGCCCTTGGCAATGGTGGTGGGCTGTGAGGACCTTCACCATTCTGTCCCTGCTGCAGCTGTTTCTGCAGGACCATATTGTGCAGCACGGCACACACTATGAAGATGTGGGCACATGTGCCTGGAGAGTACTGCAAGGCTCCACCAGATATGTCCAAGAAATGGAACCGTGATTTCAACATCCCAAACACACGCTATGTGATGATTCTGGTTTGTGTGTGTGCCTCATTATGGTGTTCCTGCATGGGTGTGTGTGCATTTCTGATGGGAGTCATCATCCATGGTTCCAGTGCATAGCCAGCATTACCCACCAGGTGGCCATTTGGGATTTCCCCCCTGGCAAAAACCGATACAGCTGTGAGGCATGCCAGATGTGGGAGTCGTGATAGCTTCCAGGGCTGCCAGCACACACATCCATGATAATTCCCTGGGCATTGCACATGATCTGGCAGTTGATGGAGGGGTATCCCTTGCAGTTTATGTAGCGCCTACCCTGCTCACCGGGTGGTAACTTGATGTGCATGTGCGTGCAGTTTATTGCACCCAGTACCTCCGGGTATTCTGCCACATGGTGGAAGAGATGCATATTGCTGGCCAACTCCTCCTGTGTTCGGGGGAAGTATATGTGCTCACTGGAATGTGGTAACATGGCATCCAGGAACTGGTGTAGTACCCTGGATGCTGATGCCTGTGAGATACCCATGATATCCCCAGTTGGTCTTTAAAGGTACCTGTAGCTAGTATTCTCAGGCCTACACATACCTTCATATCCACTCAGATGAGTTCTCCTCTGTTTGTTCTGGCTCTGAGGCATGGCCAGCACAGCTCCACAAGTTGCTGTAGGGTGTCTCTGTCCACCCTGTAATGCTCTACTATCTCCATATCATATAGCCCCTGGTAGGTTACCCTGGGTCTGAACACTCTCCTCCTCCTTTGGTGCCTGCGCTGGTTGTGTGCATCATCTTCCACACCACCTTCAGTCTCCAACACATGCTGGTGGATCAAAGCTATGGCAGCCCCTTACATGTACATAATAAAAGTTCCCTGTCTGTATACACCACTGTTGCAGAGTGTATGGGAATACACAAATGTGTGTGAGGTGCTTTCACACTTTATAGTATTGTGCTATAGATGCTGCTGATGTAAGTGGGTGTGTATGAACTATTCCAGCTGCTGTGTGTCTTAATTATGGGTTTTGCAATGAGTACTGCAAGTGTAGGGCCTTTACTGTGGAGATCTACTTGCCTGCCTGGATTAATCTGTTGCCCTTTAATTCACTTTTAAACCTGGATCCCCTCCCATTATCAGGCATGCATCCACCTGCCGTCTTTCTTGTTTTGTACTTTCCCTACCCAGTCATGGTGAAATGTACCTTGTAGCTGATATACTGCATATCGCCTTTGTTCTGCTTTGGCACTTTGCTGTTGTCTTTGCAGTACAGCCCCTCCCCTTCCCTGTTCTGCAGGTAGCTGCTTGCAGCCTTGTTAGCTGTTGTCAGTGGCCCACTGTAGGCTCCTAGGTGTTAATTAGTCATAGTCATTTGTACTCCAATTTCACTGCTGCAGCATTTCCTTATTTCTTTCCTATATCCTTCCTGTTTCAGCTTCAGTGCATGACGCGTATACCCGTTTACCAGGTTTACGCGCATTTTCATCCCCGTACTCGGTTACCTTGTATACTCTCAGCTAAGCTTAGTTATGGGCACTTCGACACACCACTATCCTGCAGCTTTTCCTAGCTAGGGGCAGACCAGTTTAGCAATGCTCCAATGTGCTTACAGCAATGGTGACACACCCTCTCTTGATGTCATCTTTATCTCAAGGGCTCACCTCGGTGCTATAACGCTACACTGTGAGGTGCATCTATACACCAGCGGGGAATCTGCGATTCACTATTACTCCTTTCATTTGCATGGCATTGCCTAATTCCTAGCTACTGCGCATAACACTGTCACTGCCCCTTAGCAACCCTTGTGCCATGAGTATGGTGTAGCATGCCTGCCACTGACTATTTTGGGGAAATTGTGATATGTGTTTCATTGCAGTTTTATTCTATATTTTTATATATTCCTTGCGATCCCCTTTGCTCACCGTTGCCCTGTGCTTCCATGTAGCGATAGTGCGACTATATATATTAAATGTTAATTTTATATTTTGTACATTTTTTTATGCCAATGGCTATATATTTAGCCATTGGCATGTATTAACATTATAATACATGTGTTTGGTTGGATGTCATGGCTCCGATTTTATGTTTGCAAAAATGTAAACCGTTTTCTATAGTTTACATTTCTGCATGCTTACACTATGCCTGCACCACTTCCTGAATCAATACATACCTTCATTTGCATGCTACACTGCTGCACATGGGGTAATTAGCATACAAGGCTCAGGAGTTGTGTGGGCATAGCGTACGTAGGTAGTGCATGTGGAAACAGCTCATACCTGAATCACTCGGCGGCCATATTTGGTGTTAGATTGCCGACACTACACCTGCACCTGGCGCAAGCTTCATGAATCCCGGGGCATGTCTTTTTGGTCTAGGACAGATTGGCTGAGTTCTATTATGTATCACAGATATAAATGCTACAATCTTCACCCTGTATAACACTACTAAAACTCTTCTTCAGTGAAGTGAAGCCAAGAGCAGGGATTGCATTTTCAGGGTTCTGTTATTTTGCTGGAACATTGAAAGTAAACCTGGGCTTTCTGGAAAACTGATAGTTAAAAAGAAAGCTCTTATCTCACCAGTCTTATGGACATACAGCTCACAGAGAATGCTGCTGTGCATGTAGATTGCCTAAAACTCGGTTTAACCTGAATTCTCCACTTTCCCTCTCAGGTCATTTGTGCATAAGTGGACAGTAACATCCAGGTCATTGGACTGCACAGAGTTTTCCTATTGTTAAGGAATTACTCCCTCTTTCTTTTTCATATGTTGCACCTGGTGTACATATTTAGTCTCCCTATGCCTGGTTATGGCTCTCGTTGCCTTCCTTACTACTTATTTTCACAGTTGAAATAGAAATAGAGGTGGATAGTCTGTGTAGGGCTCACATACCCTCCTGTAGGCTTGAAGCCAGTGAGTTCAAGCTAGGAGGCCATCTGTAACATAGTATGGCAGCTCCTCTGGGTAACTGCCTAGTAGGAAAAGTAAACAGGCCATAAACAAGATAATTTCATACTATGTCAGTAGTTTGAAACAACTGAGCAGTAATTCCAAAAGAGTTGTTGTAAGACAGTTGTACTGGAAATCTAGCAGTGCAGAATAATGAGGACTGGTCCTTTTAGACCAGCCATTCTGAGATTCTAAGTACAAAAATTAGCATTAAACTGGTCCAGTTTAAGGTCAGGTCACATTAAAGATGGCAAAAGTAATTGGAAAATCCAGAAGAATCTGGGCAATTTGTGTTACTGGAGATTGATAAAAGCCATAATAATTGGCTCTCAGATGAAGTCCAGCAAAAGATCTGTGATTACCATTGCAAGAACAGGAAGAAGAGAACATGGGGGTCACCTTTATCATACTAGAGGGATTCAGGTCACAGACTATCTTATTACACCAAAAAGTGAATGAGAGATAGAGAGAGAGAGAGAGAGAGAGAGAGAAAAAGAGAGAATTAAACATTTGAAATTGAGTATTAACACTAATACTCAACAGGTACGCTGAATCTTCCCTCCCGATTCTTTGTTACCCCCAACTGAACTTCAGATCACTGCTGATGGCTTCTCCACACATGCACCCTCTCTATGGAGAATTCTTTTCAATGAAGTAAAGGAAACTGACACATACCCTGAAGTCAGACTGCAACTGAAAAAACACCTCTTTAAAAAAGGCAAGTTTTTCTGCCACACTGCTCAGTGTACCACTTAACCTCTAACTGTTTACCTCTCTTGATTGCAATCTCATCCCCTGCTTTCATCTCAGCCCCTCTCATGAAAGGCTACTGTATACAAAGTTTGAATATCTTGCAAATTATGTAACTCTTTTATCCTTATAGGTAATTCTAAATATTGTATCACATGTTCTTATTCATGTAATTACTGTAGCAGCATGACATTGCACTGTACTACAACTACTGTAATTATTCAAAGATTTGTGATGTGAACTTTAATTACATCATGTTTGATGTTTATCTCTGTTATCTCCTTTGCATGTTTGAAACTTATTGCACAAGTATATTTGTGCTATATCTATTTTGTGCTGTGAATGTCTTATGTATCTTGTGGAATATTTAGTATTTTTCCTGGGCTGTGTCTGATATTGCTCAGAATTGCTCAGTGTACTACCCAGGTAAAGAGATTTGATATATATATATATATATATATATATATATATATATATATATATATATATACACACACACACACACACACACACACACACACACACACACACACACACACACACACACACACACACACACATATAGCGATCATACCTTTCAATGTCTTATCAAAAGAAATCTGGACAAAGCCTGACATAATGGGGGGCAAATGCCCAAAATAGGGATGCATTTTAAATATTGCTCTTAGAAGATTGCTAGAATAAAAGGATTTATGTTAGAATGCATTTACTGAAGGATATAAAGTCTGAAACTCACATGCATGTCATTATTTAGTGACTTTAATTCATTGATCATCCCAGTAATTTGTCAAAAAAAGACAATTTTTATGAGGAACAGACCAAAAATATGAGGCAAAATTGTGGACATTCTGCAAAACTACGACATGGATGTTCTCCCTGAACATTTGCTTGTGAGTCATGGGTCATTATTTTGGAGAAGGGACTCTTGTGCAAAGGAGTTTTGTTTATCAGGCTTATTAATATGTGCTGTTCATTGAAACCTAGTTTTAAAAAATATATATATTTCTATGGGTCTGTCATTTCGCCGAAAATTTCTGACATAGGGTCTAAATCGCCGAAAATCCATTTAGCTGAAAATAGTATTGACAGTGTATATGCCCTTTTCCCCCACTGTAGTGCAATCTTAGAGTGAGAATATTAATGTAGGGGGTGTGGGGGGCACAACCCCCTCACAATGGGGGTTGTGAGGGGCGTAGACCCCCAGCTACTCAGGTTATAAACTAGTTACTTACCCTTTTCATAGGGCTGGACAATATAAACAATACTGGACAATATTAAACTGTACTGGGTGGGGGGCTACACCCCCCACACCCCCCTACTTTTATATTCTCACTCCGAGATAGCACTACAGTGGGGGAAAAGGGCATATACACTGTCAGTACTATTTTTTGGCAAATGGATTTTCGGCGATTTGGACCCTATGTCAGAAATTTTCGGCAAAATGGATTTTCGGCAAAATGACACTGATCCATTTCTGTATATGTATAGAGACACAAAAAGATACATATGCATGTGTATATTTCACCATTGTCACTCACAGCAGTGATAGGTAAGGGTGTTTTGCAATAAACAATATACAGTAGACATGGTGAGAAAAGTAACCTTGTAACTTATTACTGCACCTCACAAATCTGTCACTAATAAAGTTTTAAATTAGTTAGTAAAATGTCTTCACTCCAGAAAACTGTTTTGTTTAATATAGTTCCTTGAAAAGATATTTAATGAATCCCTTTGGGGTGAAGTATATGGCTGCTTCATATGTGCATTGTTCCTATTCCTTTATACAAGAATAGTACAGTCATTAAAAATAATTATTTCATTGTATCTTTTTCCTTTATACAGATTCTACAGGGACAAAAAAGCTTTGCATCTGCAAAGCTATATAAGTGTGCTGTCTAGCTCAGCTGTTAGTATAGTAAATAGATGTTAATCTGGCTATATGTACAGCAATAAAGCATAGAAGAACCACATGGGAAATGTATTCATGTTTGCTTATTTCTGGATGCTTTGTAAAAGGATTGTGCCCTCACACTTTTGTTATTTCATGGATTGTCTGTTAGCTGTCTATACTTTCACTAAGTAAATAAGATGATTGCTGTTTTGTAATTATTTCAATGTTTAATTATGTATGTTTGCAAGCATTTAATCTTTTGTGTGCTGATGTCACTTTACTATCTGCAATTGCAATCATTTCGGAGGTCTATTTTTCTGTGCTAGTGGAACTCACCTGCACTAATTATAGTTATAAAACATACTTTGCATTTATAAATAATTGACTGTTCTTTCAACACAATGATAGTGAAATATAACCTCAAAGATTGTGAAAGTAGATTTTTAATATGTGCGTCTTTTTGTTTAAGGTAACAAAGAAGTTACAATAAATCTCCTGCTATGCCACACACAGTTTTTGCTTAGAGTGGCAGACTATTGTTTTAAAAGACTTTCGCTTGGATGCACATTTGCGGAATGAATGTTTTGCCTAATCATAGCATATATTTTATTTTTTCACTTTTTATTTTGTTGACTAATTGTTCCTTTTGTATTGCAATTAGAGTATTTTCTCTATTAGTTCTTTCCTTTCTTTTTTTTCATTCCAACAACTTTATGGCTTGTAGAAGTTAACCATAGAGGTTTATGCCATCCTTGTCTTCAGGCCCACAATAGCATGAGGCAGGTACTCTGCAAGCTTATATATACAATGGTACATTGTTGACAAAGGAAAAAAGCCTGGGCTGAGGAACACTGTTAAGTAAGTGCATGATTCACTGATACATGTGAACAAACACATTTGCAAGCCTCCCCTTCTTAAGATATTATTGCAGGCATGAATATTTCCCCCTAGCTCATTGACGCACAATGAGACACATCTATAATGTATTGAAGCTAACAAACCAGATTCCATGGGCTCTAGACAGATTTTGCTCTCACTTGGGCTGATCAGTAGAGCATATGTAAAACTCTACCCGTGTTTTGAAACATTTACTTTAATAAGATGCACATTGGCTCACAAACTCTATGTGAAAAAAAGGTCTCTAGAAAACATAATTGCATCAGATGCTTTGGGCTAACTGAATGAACTCAGTGCTTCCATATAGCTTTATGCATTTAAGATATGAAAAACTCTAGTACACTATTACTAGCATGGGTTTTTAGTTATATTTTATGTTTTTTTCTACCTGTTATAAAAACTTTGATGAAGTTAAAGTGCTGTCAGGGATAGGGCAAACTGTTATATTTTGTTTCCTGATTTCAGTTTAGGCATTAGGTGCTGTGAGGCAGGCAGAGTACATTTGTCAGACATTGGCTCATTAAAACTTGAGCCAGTTTTGAGTAGCCACAAGCAACACGTGGTCACACATCCGTGCATCCTTGCAAAGATGCAAAGAAATGCTTTACATGCCATTGCATGACAAGCGAACACTAGTGGGGACAGAGAATATTGAGGACTCCTGGTAAAGAGATAATCCTTGTCTCTAAATGTAATTAGTTGCATGCTCTTCTTCACATTGTTAGTAGCCATATAATCAGTTTCTAATCCATTTCTTAGCAGGAGAATATAGACTAAGATTATGCATATTTTTGCTAATGAGCTCTTAGAAAGGGTTTTTGAGACAATGACGAATACCTTTGATGCCGAGTCAAGATAGAACAGAGTTTCCTGATAAAAGGGATACCTATAAGAAATGTTTGTATATAATTAGATGGTATGACTTATTAATGAATTACATGTAGTAGAATTATAATCTGCAAAGCCTATATACACTGCACAGGACTATACTGAAATACATGATCAAACTGATTTCATCAGGTATTCACTGCCTACATACACAGTACATCACTATACTGGAATAAATTATCAAATTGGTTTCATCATGTGTTCGCTGCCTACATACACTGTAGAAGACTATAGTGAAAGAAATGATCGACCTGATTTCATCAGGTGTTCACTGCCTACACACACTGTACAGGACTATACTGAAATAAATGATCAAACTGATTTCATCAGGTGTTTACTGCCTACACACACTGTACATGACTATACTGAAATAAATAATCAAACTGATTTCATCAGGTGTTCACTGCCTACACACACTGTACAGCACTTTATTGAAATAAATGATCGACCTGATTTCATCAGGTGTTCACTGCCTACATACACTGTACAGGACTATACTGAAATAAATGATCAAACTAATTTCATCAGGTGTTCGCTGCCTACACACACTGTACAGGACTATACTGAAATAAATGATCAAACTGATTTCATCAGGTGTTCGCTGCCTACATACACTGTACAGAACTGTGCTGAAATAAATGATCGACCTGATTTCATCAGGTGTTCACTGCCTACATACACTGTACAGGACTATACTGAAATAAATGATCAAACTGATTTCATCAGGTTTTCACTAAATGATACAAATCTTCCAGAAAAAAAAATCAATGGCATCGATATATCAGAAGGAATAAATGAGCTAGAAATAGCTGTAGACAGTGTTATGAGTTTATCAAGAAAAGCATTATCTACAAACGGGGAAGGGGAAACATGTAGTACTCATGCAAAATGTTGCCCTCATAACAAACTTATGATTGCATGTCAGCAGTACTAGCCACCCACGATACTGACGCTAGCAACCTAGAATCTATCACAAAATCTGTGACTGCGTGAGGACAACTTTGTTGATTATTGAGTGAGGAATGATAACTCTGACTGGGAGTAGAATTTGTGGAGATGATACTTATGAACAACTGTGAGCCTGATATGCACAATGCTACTGATTCTGTTCTGAATAAGGAGCAACTAATTGGTATGAATAAAATAACTGTTACCTCTCATGATAACATTACCAAAAACCAATAGAATTAGAAACAGATATTGCTTAAAGAGAGCATACCTTTGAAGGGGTTTAGAAATATTTTACCAGGAAATGGCAGAGCTTGTGTTTCACTGTGGACCCTAAGGGGTTGAATAATGTATGCAATTGATAAAACTGTATTGAAACTTTTATTATGGAAAGCTTCATACATACATACATACATACAAATATTTCAAACACGGACATTAATGCTCTTCTAGCTTGTCAATGCCCCCAAAACACTTCTTTCCATAATAAGTATCCAGGCTGTTTTTAAAAAAATATCTAAACTAGTACTTGCTTTAATGTAATTTTTTAGTCTGTTCCATGCATCATCTACTCTGTCTCTAGTACTTTTTGTTAACCCTAAACATTCCTACAGGTAGTTGTCCCTAAATGCCCTATATACCTGAATAAGATCTCTTAAATATCTGTAAGAGACACTGTATATGTTCAGATATTTTAGTCTTTCATAATAACTTAAATTATCACATCCATGGATACCCTTGTATATTTCTATTGTACTCTTTCCAGTTTACTCACAATTGTTTTCTTATAGAGTTTCCATATTGTTATTCCATACTCAAGTTTGAGTCTAATGTGACTAACAAACAATGACTTCATTATTTTTAATTTCCTAGATTTTATAAATCTTTTTATACAACTTATAGTTCTATAACTACCATTAACCAATTGGTTGATATGATTGATTAGAAAAACTCATAGCTGAATCTACCCATATACCAAGGTCCTTAAATGAGTCTACAGTTTCAATCACTGTGTGCTGTATTAAACAATCAACTTTCAATTTATGCCTACCAAATCTCATATGCTTAGTTTTTGATGTATTTATCAGCATATTATTTTCCTGTGTCCAAATGGTCAATTTAGTCAAGTTATTTTGCAGATGTGCCTTATCTGAAACACATGTAATGAGTTTACCAAATTTCAGGTAGTCTGCATATAGACAGTAGAGCACCTCAGATTAAAAAGTTAGGTCTGAAAGATACAATCTAAACAAGTAAGGGCCTAGGACAGAGCTCTGTGGGGCACCCGGACTGTAACCAAGGATTTCACCTGTCCAGATGTATGATACTTGCCAAGTCCTATTTGTAAGCCATGCAGCTAGCCATCTTATCAAGAGTACATCAATACTTAGTTGTACTAATTTATTGATCAGTGCTATGTGTATGACCCTGTCAAATGCTGAAGTTAAATCTATATAAATTGCATCATAGCACATTTTTTCACTCATAGTTGTTACTATATTGTTATAGAACATCATGTTACAGGTGGTAATAGATCTGTTTTCAAAATTTGCATGCTGATATATGGTTTCAAGTCCCAAACTATCCAGGTCTGACAATAACTTATTCAATATTACCTTCTCCATTATTTTTCCACCACATGAAAGTAGACTTAATGGTCTATATGACTCAGGGTTTGTCCTACTTCCCTTTCCCTTAAAAACAGGTTTAATAAGTGCATGCCTCTAGTCTTGAGGAATCTCCCCATATTTATATGACCTAGTGAATAATAGATATAAAGCTACTGTAAGTTCTTACTGAAGTGTTCTCAGGTCATTGTTACTAATTCCGTCTCCTCCCTATACTTTGTTTGGATCCAGTTTGCACAGTTCTTTTTCAATATAATCTCATTTGATTTCAGTATCTGGGGTTACCTGGATGTTACTAGGACAACTTACCACCCCTTTTGTGGAGCCAAACTGTTTTGCATAAGATTTTGTAACTATATCTATAATCTGTTGTGTCTGAGAATAAATTTTAGAATCTGCACACAGTTTATCAATTTGTGTGTCTTTACTCCGTTCCACAGCTTATGTATCTATAAAAAGGTTTCTTATTATGCTCAATATCTTTATAATTTTTTTGATCTTATCTCACACTATGCTTAATCTGTTTGTCCAACTTGTTTATTTCAGTTTTCAAAGTTGTAGTTCGACCTCTCTTCCATTTGTTATTTTTTTTTTGTCTCTCACCTTAATCAGATATCTTGTTCTTATGGAAATATATCCACCTGATGTATGCCTAGATCCTGATGTTAAGCATTTTTTTGATTTTTTTACTCTCAAACATTTTCTTTTTCAAAACTATAATCTGTAATTAACCTTCTATGCACTGGCTTAGATTTCAGTTTGGCAGAATTATCTAGCAACAAATTAACCTTTATAACCCCATGATCACCGCACATCAATGGTGGCAAAACTTGATGTAACAGCAATTTCTTTAGGAACACAAACAATGCCTAGTATGTTCCGTTCTCTGGCAGTTTTTTTACAGTCTGAAGGAATTGTTGTTCCTGAATGCATGTTGTGAATAATTTCCTTACTAATGTTGCTGAATCAATATTATTCCAATATGTTTCCAGTAAATTTAAGTCCCCAGCTAATATTATTCTTCCCTCCTGTGTTTCATGTAAGAAATGTATGTATTCCTGTAGGTCATCTGCAATTGACTTTGGTGGTCTATACACTCCAACAATTGTTATATGTTCCATGGTTGTCTTTATTGTCCCAGTTACACAGTCTATAGTGTTGGTGCTATCATTGAACATGTAATAATCACAGGTCCCATAGCTATCTTTAATCCCTATTATAACACCTCCACCTGATTTTTGTTAGAATGTCTGTTACAGTAAAAACATTTATATCCTGACAGAACTGGTTTCCAGTCATTGTTCTTTAACCACGTTTCACAAACAATAACAACATCAATCTTGTGGGAATGTAGCAAATTTTCCAATGAAAAAACTTTATTATTAATGCTCCTAGCATTAACAACCATCAGAGAGGCATCAAATGTTGCTATTTGTGGGTTGTTAAATTTTTGACATAGAAAAACTCCTGCCTAGTGTTTGTCAAATATTGCAAAATTTCTGCTACAGAAATTCTCTTCCATGATCTAGACAAATGCACACCATCCTGTCTGAACACATGTGCCCAAAACAAGGCTTGGATGCTCTACACATTTCCATTTTTTTAAAATAGGACATTTCTTTCCATGTAGGTATTTACCCAAAAAATCTTTTCATTCACAGTGACCTGACTATCCTTTCTATAGGTGATTTGTGAAAAATACGTTCTAACACCAGTACAAGCTTTACTATGTAGGAGGGCTGTCAGTTCCCTACTAACAGTCAGAGAATCCTTGCGGGTAACGTCATTTGTACCAACATGAATAAAAACCGAGCCATATTTCCTCATATTAAGGCATTCCAAGGCTTGTCTCACATTCTCTGTTTTCGCTCCTGGCAAGCATAACACTATTTGATGTTCATTATGTTCTCTGCAAATATATGTATCAGTTCCTATAATAACTGAATCTCCAATTACAAGAATATCTTTGCTAGCCATCTCTGAAGAATCTTCAGCTTCTAATACAGTAATATCTGCTCTATCAATTGTTATGAAGGCTAGATCTTCATCACCATTAGTCTTATTAATCCCACTGTTTTCATTGTGTATTAAATTCTCATCCAGTTGGTATTATAAATCCACAACTGAGCCATGTGGTCAACATCTGTCTTTCTCCTCTTTCTTCTTACAGTAATGTTCTTCAATCCTTCCACGTTCAATTTTAATTTCTTCGTTTTCACCTGCCCCTTGCCTCTTTTTTGTACCTTCTCCATTGGAAAGATGATGCCTTTTTCTGTAGACTGAAGGTTTTCTGATAGAAAAATATCATCATTTCCTGTAACGTGTGTCCGACATAACAAAGCAGTGTCCTTTTTACTATGTGTTCTCTTTCATTTACAGTCCTTAATGAACGTCTTTCTTCCTTGTTATTTGTTGTGAACGTATTCCTTTCTTTCTTTTTTTTGTTTCCTTCTAAAAAAACGGGATCCTCAAATTGCTAAATACTTGCATCCAGAATTCCAGAGTTGTCAGGGGCATCATCGTGTTTCATAGGGGTTGAATGATCTTTGTAGAAAATAGATGCACCATTTCCTAAATGTGGTCTATTTGTTCTATGCCTAACATTATTTAGATCATCAGTCCAGTCATTAATATATGATACGACAGTTCTCCAAGCCATGCCAATTGCACAAGTGCAATCATCATCATTAAGTTTAGATTTAATTCTAACAATGATAAGCAAATCATCCAACTTTTGACACGAGGAACACAGATTGCCACTGTTATCAGCTGTTACCTTTAAATACACATAGCATTTTTTACACTGTACAATATATCTGTGCATTAGCAAATTGTTAATTGCATACTCATTTAAGGAATCCATATTCAGCTTCAAATGAATAAAATATTACAAAAGAAAAGATCAAAATCAGTAACCAGAGATTTCAAAGAGAACTTAAATCAATTTCTATGACATAAAATTACACCAGCAATATACAACTAAATCAAGTACAGTAAGTTGTTCTGACCATACAAGTTCTACAAGCCAGACAAAAGTTGTAATTCCTTTATGTCACTATCGCTCGCAGTAGCACTTCTTTTTGACAATAAAGATAAATCAATCAGACACCAAGATGGGATTGTTCAGATATGCTCAGTATTTTCCTCTCTGCATTCTGTGTACATTTATAATTGTCTAGGCCCCTTGGGGTTGCTAGAGCTTGTGGTCTGAAACCTATCCTTTTCTAACAACCAACAGTGAAATTAAAGGTTAAACAACATATGAATCAAAGTAAATCTTAACAAGCAGTCTCTTCCTACCAACAAACAGTGAAAAACAGTGATAACAAATACAATATAAATTCAAATAAAACTTCTCTTACCAATCAACTCCACAGTATTCTGAAACAATAATAATAATAATTGCTATTATTCTTATTATTAAAGGTAATAAAGATAGTGGACATATAACTACACATTGATATTTTGTCTGATGTTAGAGACACTATTGCAGAAGGATGGGTCTAAATGTTAGCCTTGTGGACATTCTATCCCCAGCAAAATTTTAAGGTTCCTTAATGCAAGTGCAAACAATTTGGATAGCTCCACTGGAAGGCAGCCTAGCTACACTTTAATAAAATGTTTACAAAGGAAAGTTTTTTTTTTGTATTAAAAAGTCACAAATAAATAAAGACTACAAGTAATACAAGTACATTGAAGCACTTAACTCATTAAATGCCACGATGTACTTATGAATATGAACAAATCCCTTTAAAATATACTTAGATCTATTACGTAGACACAAAGATTTCTTATACCACTGTAATAGGGCACGGTTAGGCCAGTGTTAGAGTACTGCATGTAGGTTTTGTAGCTATAGGACAGAGTAGCAGTATTTGACCCTAAATACCTAAGCATTAATATATTTTATTGTAGGCAGTACTACTTAACCAGAAATCCCTGGCTTGGCATTATACTTGCAGAACAGGGATTTTTTTAACCTTTATTTTCGATAAAGATACAATTAAACAGAAAAAAAGCAGGTATCCAGAACAGCTATACACTTAATTCTGTAGCAAAGATTTAATTTTTATTTCTATCTGCCTAAGACCATGGAATTCAAAAGAGTGGGTCAAGGAAAAAGGCTTAAGGGATGAATGTCAGATGTTTAATTACTAGCAAAATGGATGTGAGTAATGGGAAGAGTACAATGGTTTCATACAACATAGTTGTTCAATTGCATAAACTGACTTTATAGTGAAAGGCTGATGTTATTTACATTGCACTGAGCTCAATATTGATTTGCAGAGTGGAAAAATAATCTGGGTATATAAATATAACCAGCATATTAATTACACTGTGAGTTGCTAATGATATTAGTTTGGTCTGGCTAGATATTTCTATGAGAAATAATAGCTTGTTTTTTGACAGTAGTTAAATATAATGATATCAAAAATGAGGAATGTTTTCCTGATTAGAGTAGTTAGAGTATGCCATTATCTCCCAAAGGTTATAAGAAAATGTCAAGTTAAATCAGTTTAAAAGGCAGATCGATTCCTTCTTTATAGAAAAGGTTTTATAACTCGTTTAAAATGGAATAAGGCTAACTAACATTCTAACATTGTAATATTAGAATGTATAACTAGTGAAGCCTAGTTTTCTGTTTTCAGTGCATTACACAACCCATCAAGGGAAAAGTTGAATATAGCTAATGATGCCTTGAAAAAGGGAGGTTTTAAAATGTCTTTTCACACCTTACTGCACTTTGCTACTGCTATGCTTAGTTTCTGTTAGTATTTGCTACTGGACTTTTGATATCTTATGTCTCTAATTGATTTGTTATGAGTGGGATTTAATGTGACCATTCACAATCGATTGAGATGAATACACTGGTTGGAGAGACAATATCAGAACAAAGAAGCCACTTCCTGTGAAGGTCATAATATTTAAAAAAATGACAATAATGAAACAGCCAGTATTCTAAAACCACACTTATGCTACAGTATACAACCTCAAAGGAACACCAAAAGGGGTACCTATAGTCGAGCCAAAGCATCCTATAAAAACAATTAACACTAAAGCCTCAAAATGTCAAATGTAAACATAATTAAACATAGGCAACATAAAAACCACAAAGAAAATGCAAAATATTCACAACTTAAATCTGTAGTCAGAGAACCACTGAGAATTAAACTTCAGGGTTCTTCAAGGGTATTGATCCAGCTACACAGATATATGTTATTTCAGTACTTTGATATCAGAATTGGCAAATATGTGTCATATATTAATAGTGTGTTGAACTAAATAATGCACTATCATGGTTGTAACCAGGCATGGGGTCAATCCTGAGTATGAATTTGATGCAAAAATCGTGAAGGTGAAGTATCTAAGTGTTAGGGATCCACTAAAAGAATATGGGTCACATTGACCAAACAGAATCAAGGCTGGCCACAAATAACAGGGGGCTGACTTTCGGAAAAAAGAGAAGTTAATATGCAAGAGTCTTGAAAGTGTGATAAAACAACAAAATTACATCTTCTGTGGAATACAATAAATGCTGGTATTTTGGGTGGCACCTTAAAGGTAAAGAGGAAAATGTCCAAGGCAATGATTACATATGACATCATTACATCTCAGTGAAGAAATAAAAGTAAATATTAAAGGCAGAAACATTAAATATGAGGAACACACACATAAAGGATGAACTAGTGAGAAAGCCCTGTAAAGGCAAAGAAAAATGCAGCGAAATATATTAGGAAGACCAAGCCCAAAACAGGTGAAAAAAAAGTTAACATCAGGAATAAAAGAGGGGAGGACTGCTTTAGGTGTATAACAGAAAGGAAGCTGGTAGAGATTAAAATATGTGTACTGGTCTTGTAAGGGCAGAAATGCAAAGACGGTATGAAATTAACTACAAAACATATAATTGTCATACATAAACTAATGTACGTGAAAATCAAACTGCAAAAATACAAACTTTCCTTTTCTTAAGTGCAATACGTCCTTGGAGGTGTGCACAGCACATATATTACTGCATACCCAGTGATCATCAGACACTTGACTTATGCACTCATCTCTCATGGTGTGTAGTAATATAGTAGTAATATAACATGTAGTAATATCTGAACCACATTCACCCCTCATGACTTATTGCATGCACATAATATAATATCATATATTTAACATGACATCAGATCTGTCTGGCAGTTAGCCCAGATGACTAACAATGACCTGAATTTTGTAGTACAGGGTATATGGTTTGATTCCTTCCAACCTCTACTTGTCTACTTTGTGACTCTGAGCATGTCACTTAACCAGGTTGTGAACAGTTTGCCCTTAAAGAGGGGCATTTGTGTCCAGAGGGTTCGCCAGGTTAACAACTGAATAATATGTATATGTAATATGTATATGTATAAAATATATCTACAAGTCTACTTCAGACCATCAAAATACCACATCATTGAATCTCAAAATATCGACATGAGAAGAACAAAACCTGATAACATCAAACGCAAACATTGTTGAAGCTTGAAACATTGAACGAGGTACTGTGTATGCCAGGTAGTACACAGAACTATGGAATGGAGATTGCGCTGCAGTCATAAGAGTAGCTTCTGCATTTAATAACAGTATTAAACAAAAAAATATTGCTTTTCAACATTTTGAATGGAGATCTTGTTACAGTTGGAATCGGGAAATTTACCCTTACCCCACTGTATTGTGATCTTGGAGTTGGTATATATAATTTACAGGGGGTGTAGGGGTGCAGGGAGGCTTGCCCCCCTGCAAAACCATTGAAACAGCTACATTTATTTTTGTTAGTTGACGTTTCTAAATGGAGAAGGTGCTCTGACTGCAGCGTGATCATCCATAATGAGTTCTGCATACTTGGTTCAATGTTTCAAGTTTTGATAATGTTAGCCTTTGATGTTATTAGCTTTCGTTCTTCTCATCTTGATATTTTGAGACTTGCTGATGTGGTATTCTGATGATCTGAAGTAGACCCCCCCCCCACACACACACAAATATATATTTAATACATTATAGAGAGTACTTTTATTGGCTAATATCATATTACTCATTTCACATTTGTCTGAGCTTTATTGCCTGAAAATGGCTACCGATTTACTAACCTCAAAGGTTAGAATATTAAAGTAAGATGTGTGTTGGCCTGATTGGGCTCTCCAAGCAGGAGATCAGATATAGGGCTATCATCCAGTCTGGTAACATCCTCAGAGTAAGAATATTAAATTAGAGGTGTGATTGCATTCTCTTTCTTTTTTGGAATTTCTGTATTTTGTGTATTTGTGCTAGACTTCACAGCTCTCAGGATGTCTGTAAGTGATTTATGTATCAGAGCTGTAGGTTTTGTGCAAATTGCAGTTTGACTGGTGAATACCATGCAGTCTAGTTTTGAGAAAATATTGTAGATCTTATAATTCAATATAATATAATACTACTGTATCCATGGGATTAAATAGAGACCAGTGAAGTGATGTAAAGGCAGCAAATAATGGTGTAATTGACTTAGTAAAGATCCCTTGGTTTATTTAGGCTACATGTCTCCCTACCTTCTTGCAGAATAAATCCTAAGGAAAACATTTGCATTTTTTTGTGCTCTACTCAAGATATAAATGCTTTTAACTTAAAAATAATCCCATGGAACACTTTTCGGTCATCTGTCACTTTCTGACTCTACACTCCCCTCACAAAAGTTGTTACTGTCATCTACCTTGCACATTGTGTTATTTAGTAATTTTAAGTGGTTTACAGTTTGTGGCACTGTGGGCAGCATCTATAACTGTAGAGTCAGGAAGAATCATACATTTAGTGCATAATAAGCTCTAAAATGGTCTTGGAAAGCTGAGCTATGCATTTGCATGACTAGTTTTTGAACTGAATAAGAAAGATGGATACTTTGGTATACATTTGTCGTCCTATGTAACAATGGTATACTGCATTTTGTTTTATACTGTTCTAAGTGAGTACTCAGATGTTAAAAAGACAGTTTCAAAAGCTTTTTATTAGAAGTTAAAACTTGTAAGCAAGCAGTGGAAATGGTATGCAAATTCAGTGTCTCGCCACCACTGAGTGACAGTGTAGGCTGTGGTTATTTAGAGTCCCTGCAGTGGATTAAACAGATAATCAAAGAATGAAATAATTAATGAATTTATTTTATTTTACTTTGCATTTAGTTACTGGCAAAGTCCGACTTGGCAAGAAGTCCTTTTTCAGTGGAGGCCTGGGGAGAAAAGGTCTACAATTTACAGTCATAGGAAAATTAGTACATATATACAGTGTTATATGAAACAGAGAATGCAATAAAAAATTTCAACCAAAACAGTTTAACAATTTTTGCTTAGCATTCCCATGAAATATTATTGATTAAGACAGACTAGAAAAAATACAGAATTTTGCACAGGGCTTGAACATAGAGAAAAAGCTTGAACAAATATTGCACATTTAATTTTTAATTTCTTCAGCTGCCAGTAGTAAATTTGTATTATACCATGACCCCCCTAAAATGTGCACGCTGATTGGCCAGCGTGCACATTGTAAATCAAGTTATACTAATGGAAAAAGGTCCGGTCGCCCAGACTTTTTTCCATTACTATAACTCTACTGCCTCGCTATGTTAAATGGGTTTAACATAGCGAGGCAGCTTTAAAATAAGCAACGGAGATCTCCGTTGCTTATTTAAAAGCTGTCTCGCTATGCTAAACCCATTTGACATAGCGAGACAGGTTTTAAAAAAAAAGCAACGGAGAAAGCAAGATCTCCGTTGCTTTTTTTACTGTTTCGCTATGTTAAATGGGTTTAACATAGCGAGACAGTTTTAAAATAAGAAACGGACATCTCCGTTGCTTATTTTAAAACTGTCTCGCTATGTTAAACCCATTTAACATAGCTTAAAACAGTAAAAAAGCAACGGAGATCTTGCTTTCTCCGTTGCTTTTGCTCAACTCTGATGTACTGCACAGGCGCAGTACATCAGAACTGCCGCGGATGCCAGACATCTGCGGAAGGGCAGTAAACAGGCATTATACTATGCCATTATTTAAGAAAAGTAATAGTTTCTTTTCTTAAATAATGTCATGGTATAATAGCAATAACCCACTTCTGGGTGTGGGTAATGCTGTACTTACCCACGGTTGGCTTTGTTTGGTCCCTCGGGCTTCACCCTCGGGACCAAACCACGCCAACCGTGGGTAAATCCAGCATTAACCACACCCAGGCGTGGGTTATTGCTATAACTAACCAGGGTTGTTATAGGAACAGATACATGAATTCGGCAGGTGGGTTTTGAGTGTTTTTTTTTTTTTAATTTAGAGTGCTGGTTGTTGGTCTTATGTTTAGAGGCAAGGAACTCCAAATTTTGGCTTTACAGTTTTAGTAGAGGGAATCACCAGCAGCCTTGTTAGATTTGGTTATGTTTAATAGTGATTTGCTAATGGAACTTAGTGCATGATTATTAGAGTAGGGATTTAGCTGGTTTTGAAGGGCTGGAGTTGTTTCAGATTGTTAATTATTTGATGGGCCATGGTGAGCTGGCTGTATATTATTAGATTTGATAGTTCGAGCCATGAGAGTTGTTTTAACACCAAGCAATGGGGGGAGCTGTAGTTAGATTATGTGACAAATTTTGCTATTTTATTGTAGCATGTTTCCAATTTTCCTAAGTTGGATTTCTTTATTTTGTGAGAATTCGTGAGGCATAGAGTAGGGTAGAGACAAGGTGGGTTCTGGCAATGGTGGCCCTTGTATTTTTAGTTAGAAAATATTTATTCCTGTATAGGGTGTCTAGTTTTTTTGTGTAAATTTTTATTGCTTGGGATATATATATATATATATATATATATATATATATATATATATATATATATATATATATATATATATATATGATGTCAGATTTCATGTTATGGTCTATGACTACTCCAAGAAGTTTGGTTTGTGACAATGGTGAAATATTAGCATTATTTGCTGATGGGATATTGAATGGAGTGGAGGACCCTGGGCTTTAGTGGGATAGAAAAGCATGACCTTAGTTTCATTAGGGTTGAGTATAACTTGAGCATTAGGTAGCCAAGATTCAACTGCTGTGAAGGACTGCTGTGTTACTTGCTGAAGCTGTTGAAAAGATGGAGCTGCACAGATCAAAGTGGAGTCTTCTGCGTAATGGATTAGGGTGGCTGTAGGGTGGCAGTATGAAGTTTGCTAGTAAATATAGTAAACAGAAGAAGACCCAGAATACACCCTTGAGGAACCCCTAGTGTTAAAGCCAAGACAAGTGAGAGGTTCTTTTTTGCCATTTTATTGCTTGTTGGTGACCAATTATATAATCCTGGAAACACGCAAGTGTAGAATGGCTAACATTAAGATCAGAAAGTATGTCTAAGAGTTTCTTATGTGAGACTATGTTGAACGCCTTAGATAAATCAAGAAAGATAAAGGCAACTAGTTTGCCTTTATTACGATAGCATTTAATGATGTTAGTAAAGCTGATAAGGGCAATATTAGTACTATGGTTAGGTCAAAATCCATGCTGAGTATTAGACAGAAGGTTATTAGTTAATAGATAGTCTAGAATTTGTGAATAGATACACCTTTTGAGAATTCTGGATAGTGGAGATAGTATAGCTAAGGTCGGTAGTTGGACATTTCTGTTGAATTGCCACCTTCGTGTAAAGGCACGATATGTGATATTTTGCAGACTGATGGGACTCGATGTTCTGTGATGGAGCCATTTATGAGTATGGATACTGGGTAGGAGATGGCTTCAGTGGCAAGTTTAAGATATTTAGCTGGTAGATTGTCAGCTGCTAGTGTAGTAGACATAAGTTATTTATTTATTTTTTGTTATAGTACCTGTTGAGACAAGGTGGAAATAAAAGTTATTGGTATCAGGAGTTAGTGCAGAGTGAATTGGTGGAGGAGAATAGCCATGGGTGTTTGTGAGGGCTAATATGGATTCTGTAAAGTATATATTTATTTATTATTATTTATTTTTATTTTACATTTGTTTACCGGGATAGTCCGACTGGACACAGGTCCATTTATAGTGGAGGCCAGGGGAGAAAAGCTCCACAATTAGATTAACATCAACATGGTAATACAAACAATCATATAACAGTGATAATTAAGGTAAGTACAGACGTAAAAAGTCTCATACCATCCAGTCTAAACAATAAACAATGCATCAGCAGTAAGTGAGTAAATTTACAAAGACAGAGTCTCATACATCAAGGCTTTAATATTTATTAGTGAGTTAGGATAAAAGAATAAAAAAGAATAAAAAATGATTAGAGATGACATATTATGCAATTTCAAGTTCACAGTATGATACCTAACTGTAGCATATATATAGTAGAGATAGCAGGAAGGAAGGTGTAAAGTGTGCTGAGATTGTGAGATTCTTGTGATGCATGGACACAACCATGTATTCATAAGATGCAATTTGAGAGCATTTTTGAAATGTGTGTTAGTAGGGGCAGAGGTCAGAGAAGGGTGGAGGTTATTCCAGGATTTAGCTATGGCATGAGAAAAAAGAGCTTTCCCTGAGTTGTTAGCTTTAGAGATGCAGAGGAGGGATTTCTTAGTAGATCGGAGACGACAATTAGTTCTGTATCAAGAGAGTAACTGGCTAAGTGCTGTTTTTTTTTTCAGGATATCAAACAATATTAAAGGCAATAACTAGCTGGTGGTAATTGAGCAGCTGGGGAAGTTCTAACCATCATAGTTCCCTTAGAGATTGACAGTGATGGGCTTTGAAGGTACAGCTGTTAGCAAACTTGGCAATTGTATTGTAACATGATTCAAGTCTGGTGAGATCAAGTTTTCTGACTTGGGTAAGAATTGGTGTGGCATACATTAGAGTGGAGAGTAGATGGGTTTGGGATAGAGTGATCCATGCCTGTTTTGAGAGGAATTGTTTATGCCTATATAAGGTTCTCATTTTTTGTGGACCTTTTTTATGGATTGTGAGATATGGACATCAAAGAGTAGGTTATTGTCAATTTCTACACCGAGGAGTTCGGTATGATCAGAAGGAGATATGATGGTACCATTTTTGGACGAGATTGAAAAGGATAGGGGGGTAGGTATAGATTTGTTAGGGGTGCAAAGTAGCAATTTTGTCTTATTGGGGTTTAGGATTAGTTGGACATCAGTAATCCAACTTTCTACAGAATTGAAGTATTCTTGTTGGAGTTGTTGTAGAGTTGAAAGTGATGGAGCAGAGCAGATAAGAGTTGAATCGTCAGCATACTGTATAAGGGAGGCATGCTGGGTGGAGGTATGTAGATTGTTGGTAATTATGGAGAGGAGTAGTGGGCCTAAAATTGAGCCTTGTGGTACACCTATTGTATTTGGGAGTAAAGGAGATTATATGCCTTTCCATTGAACTGATTGCTGCCTATGTGACAGATAGCTTTTAAACCAGACAATAGTGGAAGGGGTAAAGGATAGGGAGGCCAGGGAGTCCTGAAGTTTGGAGTGTGAGACCATATCAAATGCTTTTGAGAGATCTAAAAATATTGCAGAAACAAAATTATTGTTATTTCTGTGAAGGTTGACCTGGTTGGTGAAAGAGCAGAGAGCAGTTGTTGTGCTGTGATTTTGCCGGAAGCTATGTTGTGTGGAGGAGAGAAGATTGTGTGCCTTTAGGAATTTCATGACTTGAGAGTAAATACATTTCTCAAGCAGTTTAGATAAGGGGATAGAATGGCAATAGGACAGCAGTTTGAGAATTCATAAGAATTGCCACTTTTATGAAGTGGTATAATATATGAAACTTTCCAGAGTTGGGGGATGTAGGCTTCCTGTATGGAGCGGTTGATGAGGATAGAAAATGGGTAAGATAGGGATCCAGCAACAATTTTAGGAAGTTGGCTGGTAGACAGTCAGTTGCAAGGGTGGTTGGCTTTAGTTTTAGGAAGAGTTTTTTAAAAGTGGAAGTGGGAACTGGTGAGAGAGCAAAGGAAGGGATACTGTTGGTGCATTTGGTAGGCATATGTGTATGGTTGTTATTGGATAGCTGGGAGGATAGAGTTAGGATGGATTCTGTAAAATAGTGATTAAATTGGGATGCTATGTCTTTGGTATTGTTGTCTGAGTCGGGGGCTGGAGTGGCAATTTTTCCTGGTTTTAGAAGGGAGTTGATAGCATGTTGAAACTTTTGGGGGTCTTTTGAGTGTTTTTTTGGACCCCGAGGATATAGTTATGTTTGTCTAGTTTGGTTTGAATTGTGCTGCTATGCTTTCTATAGTGTTGGTAGTTGTAGGGGAAGGAGTACTTACGTGTCTTGGTTTCAAGATTTTTTTATGGCTCTCCAGAACTTTTGTAGGTTTTTCTGATGTTTTGATTGGATATTGCTGTAGTGTTTTTTTTTTTTTTGTCCTGCCTAATTTGTCTTTTGGCTATGTTTCATAATTCTAGATATGTCTGTTGATTGGTTGCAATTTAGTTATGGTTATGGAATGACTTGCTCCTCTACACAATGTGGACAATTACACATGAAAGTGAACTACAAAATCTGTAAACTCTTATGAAAATATAGGTTTTGATTAGTTGCCAGTTAGAGAACAGGTTCCCTATTTCATTGTTAAGAGAAGTAAAAACCTGTATCCGGAAGCACTGATTACAATTAATGCATTTAATTTATGGTAATCAAAGAAAGAAACATTTAGAATTTGAAAGAAGGTAAAAAGTGCCCTTACTAACTCATAAGTAATACTTTTACATATCATCATCAACGTATGTCGAAAAATCAGGTTTAAGTAATATACTTAAAATGTTTTCTTAAGGTTGCACAAGAAACTGCTCCTATGCCATGAAATAAAGCAATAAGCTTCTGATTCCTGAATCATTGATTCTCTGTGTTGTCTAATGTGGCGCTAATGACCAGATGCTGGACTAATTAATGCCTTCCTTTCAGCTATTGGAGGTATGGGTTCTGTGCCAAGAAGGAAGGGGTTCATAAGAAAATTATGATGCTGTAGAAAAGAATGATCTTTAATTCAATTTCTAGTCTCCCACCGGGACACAAGTGCTCTTCAGCAATTACATTCTGCTTGCCGAGCACACTCAAGCAAATCTGCAGTCTGCGGCTACCACTCCACCCATACAGTATAAGAAGGAATCAGTACTGCAAACTAAACAAGGATATACATTTTGAGCCACAAGAGCAGGAGCACACTCAAGCAAATCTGCAGTCTGCGGCTACCACTCCACCCATACAGTATAAGAAGGAATCAGTACTGCAAACTAAACAAGGATATACATTTTGAGCCTCAAGAGCAGGAGCACACTCAAGCAAATCTCCAGTCTGTGGCTACCACTCCACCCATACAGTATAAGTAGGAATCAGTACTGCAAACTAAACAAGGATATACATTTTGAGCCTCAAGAGCAGGAGCACACTTAAGCAAATCTGCAGTCTGCGGCTACCACTCCACCCATACAGTATAAGAAGGAATCAGTACTGCAAACTAAACAAGGATATACATTTTGAGCCTCAAGAGCAGGGTCAGTCCACCCAGGCATTCTACTTGTATGTTTTATGAGAGTGAAGCTATTACATTAGCAGTATTTCTTAGTAGTTCTCAGCTTGCTAATAAAACTGACTGTTGTAGCCTTGTCTCCCCCCCCCCACTAGTACAGTAATCCTAACTGTCAAATAGACAGTATACATTTAATTCACATCCCTGTGACTAAATTAACCATCAAGCAGCACTCTCAGTGCTTTCTGCCTTAGTTTGTACCACTTGGAGGCCCACCTGTTTATTTGCATCTCTATACATTCCCCTTCATTGCTAATGTATCTCCCTACTCTAATCTGTGCACAAACTGGTCACTAATCAGCAAGTCAATGTGAAGACACACTCCCAACCTTAATAAACTTTGCTGTCTCTTCTCTCCTTCACTTTACAGGTAGTTTGAATTATTACTTACCCCCTCTGAGGCCTTCACTGATTTCCACTGATTGCCTCTCTGGTTTCTTTGCATTCCACCTGGTTTACACCCCTTGTGTATCTCCCTCCCCCAATACAAAGTCTATATTAGAATCCTGCCGAGCATGGAGCCATCTTTAAATTTCTAGTCTCCCACAAGGACACAACTGCTCTTCAGCAATTATATTCTGCTTGCCGGTAAGCCATTAGACCTCAGGAATTTGTTTAAAGTATTCAGATTTGTAAAGTAATACTTACTTTTCTCTCTTGTCTTGGTTGGCTCTGCCCTGCTCCATTCACCCTCGCTAATGCTTGGGCTCTCTCCGCTCCCCTGCCCCCTATTTCCTCTCGCCCCCACTACCTCTACATTTATAGTAATCACAGCCACACTCACAGCTCACCCTCACATCACCTCCACCAATCACAGCTCCTCAAGTCATATCACATTATACCACACCAATTTGCTCCACACAAAATACTCCCAATCACTCTCATTCCCACTAGGCATTTTTTACATCACCCACACTACTTCCCCATCCACATATAGTGCAATCCTATAATTCCTATTCAGACCCCCCACCTAGAAACAACTTAAACTTTATAACCATGACTATCACACAACTAAGTCTAGTCTGTCTTCTCATAATTCTTTACAACACCACAAGTTATCACTCTAGCAATATCCCTAAACTTATTAGCACAACAGTAAATTATGCACTCTCGTATACAGACACCACACATTATAATAATATCTCCCCACAGTTATTCAAGAACTACATAACGGACCAATTCAGAACTAAACACATATGCTCTCATTCCTATTCCAAAAAAACACAATACTTTCTCACACTCCTCACCAAACTCCAACATCTGTATAATCATTTTAACACCAGGCTCACCATAAGTGGGGATATCCACCCCAACCCAGGCCCAAATCCATCCTGTCCAACACAAACTGCTCCAACACAAATGTCAGAACATAACACCCCTACTTTCTTCATCCCTGGGCAAAGCAACAACAGCAGCAAAACCAACCATTTTTAATGCTAAATATTAATATTAGAAGTATCAAAAATAAAATAGCTGAACTCCAGGCCACAATTGCACACTACTCCCCAGACATAGTTGCTTTAACAGAAACCTGGCTAAATAAAAGCATAGCTAACTCAGAAGTTCTCCCTACCGGCTACAATATCATTAGACAAGAAAGACCACTTCGTAAAGGGGGTGGAACTGCCTTACTGTACAAGTCCAACTTAACTGTCCATCAGTTACCAAACTCCTCCCCCAATAATTGGGACATACTTATCTCCCAACTTCAACTTCACCCTAAAAAGGTCACCACCACAATTGTGATCTATATTCCACCTGGTAATACACCTGCTAGCCTTGAAGACTTCTTATCCTGGTGTTCTTCCACATACTCACAAGGAACCCTTATTCTGGGGGACTTCAACCTAGATTAGTTCACATGTATATCAGAACCACCAAGTAATTTAATAAATATCCATGGCTACCAGCAGCTAGTCCAAATTCCAACTAGATGTGATAAAAATTCTAAAAGGGAATCCATCCTTGATTGCGTCCTAACTAACAACCCCACATTGTACCCTCACACAGGCAGTCTCCCAGACACCTTAAGTGACCACAACATAATATACTTTATACGTAGTAGAACAAGCATATGCAAAACCACTAACTATATATCCACTAGAAACACAAAAAAAATCTCTCCTATGGTCCTCAACACTTTACTCTGTAACTGTGACTGGACCCCCCTAAAAACCCTCCCACTTGACCAGGCTGTAGCATATTTCAACAAAACATTTCTACAACACCTAGACACTGTCGCTCCATTGCGCAACATCAAGGTTAGGACCTCTACAAACCCCTGGCTCAGTAAAGAAACCAAGCAAATCCTAAGGCCAAAGATACTGCCTGGCTTTACTATAAAAAAAAACAAAGAAACACAAAGCCTAACTAAGTACCAAGATCTGTGCAACCATGCAAAAAAATGCATTAAGCTGGACAAAAAATCCTACTACACAACATTACAAACTAAATACCAACACAACCCGCAAAAATTTTGGAAAAATGTAAACCAGCTACTAAAATCCACCCAAAAGGCTACCCCCAAACCAACCACCCCTGACACTAAAGTTCCCATTGAAACACAATTCAACTCCCACTTTGTGAACTCAATTATATCCTTAGTATCACAGGACAGTTCCTTCCTCACTATCCCCCCAACACAAATAACACTAATACAAGCTTTACCCTCAAAACAGTTTCCACCACTTCAATCAAAAGCATGCTCTCCAAACTAAAAACCTCATCAACAGCAGCTGACCTACTCCCATGCTATTTCTTGAAACTCACAGCAGATGCTATGGCTATCCCAGTCTCCACTCTCATAAACAGATCAGTTGTTGAAAACTATGTGCCCAAGCTCTGGAAAATATCCCATGTTACACCCATACATAAAGGCGGGACCTCCACTGAACTTAATAACTAAGGCCAAAATCCTAGAAAAATGCATCCATACCCAGATGCTAAACTATCTCCTAGACAGTAACATCCTGTCACCTGCTCATCATGGTTTCAGACCTGCCCATAGTACCACTACATCCCTCCTCTGCTTCACAGACACAGTAAACCATCTCAAAAATGAAGGCCTACAAGTGTCAACTCTTTTTTGGATATGTCCAAAGCATTTGACACAGTCTCACATCAAATCCTGCTAAACAAACGAAACCAATATCATCTATCAAATTCCACTCTTACATGGTTCAAAGCTACTTAACTGACATGTACCAAGCTGTGAAATGGGAAAATTCTCTGTCAGCTGCCTATAACTATATGAGTCCCACAGGGTTCTATCTTAGGACCACTACTATTCACAGTCTTCACAAATGACCTCCATACCTCCACACAGCATGCATCTATAATTCAGTATGCAGATGACACTACCTTAATCTGTGCTGCACAAAACATCCCCACCCTCCTGCAAACAACTCAACTAGCATTCTCTGATGTTGAAAACTACCTTACCAAAGCCCAACTTATCCTCAATCCAAAGGAAACACAGCTTATGATTATAACCAGTTCTAACAAAAACCCTAACAGCCAATTCACTGTCTACTCCACAAATGCTACTCCAATTGCTCCAGTGGCACAGGCTAAGCTATTGGGAATAACCATAGACTCCCATCTAAAATTTGATAGTCATCTCAACTTAACTATTAAAAAAGTACATGCCAAACTGGGGTCACTCTACCGTATCAAACCATTTCTTACCAACAACACAAGATCAGCCATTGCTCGCTCCCAACTTCTATCCAGCCTACTTTATGCATCTCCCATTCTGACTAATCTCAACAAAACTGAACTAAGCAAAATGGAAGCCTGCTATAACAGAATTGCCCGCTTTGCTGCAAATTGCTCATATAGAACTCATCACTGTACTGCTTTGAGACAGCTCCACTGGCTTGAACTGCCCAACCTCCTAACCTACAATCAGCTCTGCCTCTGTCATTCTATCTATTACTTCCCCAATAAGTGTCTTGCCCTCAAAAACCTAGTACAACATCACTCAGCCAAAAGGCCTCTTAGATCATCAAGCAAACTACGACTAGATGTCAACAACAGCTACAATAGCTTTGGAGACACACTATATAGTAGTTCAGTGGCTAAAAAATGGAACTCTATCCCCACTAACATACAAAACACATTGTACAAAGCCTCCTTTAAAGACCTCATCAGGCAACATCTCAAGTAAAGTTGGCAGTGCCATGATTGCTCCCCATGCTAGTGAAAGCGGATAACATATACATGCTAAATCTAGAGCACTTGATAATAGTTTTCAATCTTACTCACAAACACTGGCTAATCTACAATGTATGTACTGTACCTGTGTATTATGTATGTATTCTACCTATGTTCCAAATTTCAGCTGTACACCACAAAACTATTAATTACCTTTATTTTTAAAATTCATATTTTTTTGTTTGTTCTCTCCACTGTAACTGTTTATGTGCTGCATACCACTATAAAACATGTCTCTTGTAATTTGTGTGTATACTGATCATGTCTAAATAACTAAATGTGCCTGTAATTTTTCTTTGTGGAGCTTTTCTCCCTGGGCCTCTGCTGAAAAAGGGCCTTTTCGGCTCAGTCAGACACCCCCAGTTAACAAATGTAAAATAAAATAAAATAAATAAATGTTTATTAAAATGGCAGTAGTGCAGTGTCTGATAAGCTGTGAACAAATATAGGACAAGACTGCCTACACCAGTGAATGGAGTGACAAAACCCTGCCACTGAGCCTGATAAACCATGTTTGATTATCGGCATGAGTCCTGAAGGGGACAGGAGGGAGATGATGAGACCCAGTACCTGTTACTGGCTTGTTCATTCTTGAGGAAGAGAGGTGGCTATGACTGACCTCTTGGTGACATTTAGAGTGAGCACTGTGAGATGCAGCTGTGGACATTGACCCTACTAATCACACACTGCCCAGTGATGCACTGCACCAGTTGGGGAGTGAAAGTGTGGACTCACACACACTATCTGTAGAAAACAGCACGCAGTGCAGCTCAGGTGAGCTGCTATAGGGGTTTGCAATTCCAGGAGATAGGGCAGGAGTCTGATGGGTCTCAGACACTGTCCTGCTCCTTGCTGTCTAATTTGCATTTCTCTGGGGAATGATCTGGCTGACTAGGCCTTCCTGTCATAGAGAAATATTTGGATGTAGGGCTCTCACCTAGGCCAGAAGGTGCCGGGCTCCCATCCAGAGAGAAAAAAATGAGTCACTCTTGGCAAAGGAAGAAGATATGCTTGACAAGACTCTGGAATGGGACAGAAAAACATGACAAGCATGCTAGAAGAAGGCACAAATGTACACTAAGATAGCAACAATGGCGAAGCATATTTTAGAAATGTTTACCCAAATGACAGTAACTGAGCTGCTTTTACAGGAGATGCACCCATATTGACATTCGGCAGACTGGTTACATAAAAATGCATAAACCTTACCAGATCAATAAAGAGAATAACATTCACACTAACCCAGTGACACATATTTCTGAACTGAATGGCACTGTTTTTTTCAGAGGCTGGACCCCTATAACAGCCACTGATTAATACACTAACTCAGTAATGCTGTAATCTGGAGAAAGTTGTTTCTCACCGCTGGGGGTGAAGTCCACCTCAAGATTTTCTATTCAAGATGGTTAGTAAAATATTTTATGCTTTGACCTGGTTGCATAACTATAAAACTGAAAAAGTCTTAAAGAATTTGCTCCCTAACTGCAGTGGAAGGGTGGGAGTGATTACGTGACAGTACTGACAATGCTGTAGGCAAACTCCTTCCGACAGCTTTCTTGGTATAATGATGGATAGTATTGACTTTGTACAAACTGCTTTATCACTTCTTGACTATGCAAAGGAAAGGCCCAGGAAGTAGCTGACCATTCAATCTAACCACCTCTGAATGCCTGTTGACAGAAATCTTCACTGAGAGTTTTAGTAGCAAATGGGACACGGGGTCTGAAGCACAGCTTTATTTTGATTCTTCAGAAAACAGAGCTTGTCTAGATGACTAGCTCAGCTTCCTTAAATAGATCATAAAGACAGGCAAAGGCGATACCTTTTGCTGCTGACACCATTTGAGACTGCTCACCTGCAGAAACAGTCAGTATTCCACACTGTGGTTGAAGGCGATGAAAAAGGGGTCACCAATGGGCCACACTGACATGACAACTCATGAGTATGACATCATCCTGCTCCTATATTAAATGATTTCTTCCTAGGGCTTTATTCTTTTATAGAAGGAATTCAACAAATGATATGTTTCATTGCGGAAGATACCGATGCCAGTAGTACTGTAGTGTCGATGTGAGGATTATTTAAATTAAAACAGACAAAAACAAATTAAAACATATAATTCATATTTTAATTTATGTACCATGCCGAATACTAAAATAAAGCCTGTAGTTACAGTGAATCACAATGTCTAGAAAAATAAAAAGGTCTATTTAGTACATAATAGGCAGTCTTTGCAAATTATTATAAATGGATGTGTAATTTTATTGTTGCTTATTTACTTATTTATTTACCATTTTTGCTGGGGTTAAGCCCTGATACAGATGCACCATTTTCAGACTAGGAAATACAAGTATAAGATAATAGTAGACAAATAAATAATTTACAGTACAGATTGGTTATTATAAAAAAAAAACATTATTAAGCATGCAAAAGCATTGTAACAACACAGAAGTCTGTCTAAAAATAGGACTTTTTCTAATGCAATATCCAGCATGTAGGAACATTATAACAACATAGCATAAATCTCTATGACAAAGGAGCAATCTGTCTAATATCAGAGTGTATGCAATTCTAGTTACAGAGCTATTGTAGGCTAATTTAGGATATATTGACAGACAAGATCATAAGGTGGACAGCAGGGGGCAGAAGAGTGAGTGAGTTAGATTGGAGGGAGGCAGGTGCTGTGAGGGTGAGGATGGAGGCATGGTGGTGAATGGGATGGTGTGATAATGTGGAGGAGAGTATAGGATACACAGAGGGGAGTTATAAGGTTTAATATGGAATGGATGCCTTAGCATTAATGTAGGGAGATTGGGTGACGATAGTGGAGTTTTGGGGTTAATGATGCTGTGAAGAGAAAAGCATTTACAAACAGCTCTTGTGTAAAAAAAATGTCTTTGCCTGATGTCTAAAACTGGGGAGGGTGTTGATGTCATTTAGGTTTGCAAGGAGTGGTTTCTACATCTGAGGTACCGTTACTGAAAAGCTGTTTGGTCAGTGGATAGGGGGTTTGTGAGTATGGTTGAGATGGAGAGACAAGATTGTGATCAAAGGTTGTAAAATATGTCCTTTTAGAAAGTTGGCTGGGGAGGAACATGAAGGAGTCTTGGTATAAGAGTTTGTGGATTAGGAAGGCTAGGAGGAATGTTTGTTAACCAGGGTAGTGTACTGATCCTTAAGGGATTCATGTCAGCCATAGCCCAGAAATTACAGTAACGAGACAAACTATTAACAAATAGCCAGTGCCACAGTGAAGAGGAATAAAAAACAGAGACTTTGCCAGTGAGGATTGACTTTCCTTTCCTGCGAAGTTAGGAGGGAAGGCCATGTGCACAAGGCACACAATGTGGTTAGATTTCCTTGATAGAAGCCGGCAAAACAACCATGTAGTGCTCTCTAGCGATGGGTGGGGGTGGCTTACTGGCATGAAATCCTTGAAGATGAAAGGAGCTAAATGGTACAGTCCACCCACTGAATGTACTACACATGGGAAGCTTCTGTCTGCATATGTTGAGTGAGTATTAGGAAAAACACCCCAAAAAGTAATATCACTTGGACTTGGGATACCGTAATCTAACAACTAGTGCAGACCATTATTAGAGTAAGTCCAGGGGAGGCCAGGGGAGGTCAGGAGAGATGGGTAGACCTGACAAATGAGGAGTGGCACTATCATATGCACATGGTCAGCTGTAAAACAAATACATAAACCATCAACAAATAAAAGAAAAATAGAAGAACATCTTTTCCCCTGATCTAGTACTCCTTGTATATGGTGCACACCAGGTCCATTCTTCCTACCAAAAGTCCCCCATGTGTTATAAGCAGCTGTTACAGTTTATGCCACATACGAAGAACTAAAGCACTTCAGTTATAACCACATATGTAACAGTGGGATACATGCACACACACACACACACACACACACACACACACACACACACACACACACACACACACACACACACACACACACACACACACATATGCATACATACATACATACATGCATGTATATATCCTTATTTTTGTTGGAGGATAGCCATTATCCATCTCTCTCTCTTGTTTTCATTGGTATGGTTTCTGATGGAACATGCAACATTGTTTTTCAACTTTTTTGACACTCTTTTTTTCCTTTGTGCCATTTTAGGTATCGTGTTTACCCTGATATGGATAAGGCATTCTGGTCTGAAATATTTTATACTGACTTTGAAGGAGTCTTCTGTTTAGCTGACAACCAAATTCTCCTGAATAACCTCAGCTACTATGGATTTGGCCCAGTACTCTAGCCTGGTTTTATACTTATCTGTAAGGCAGAACTTTTCAAGTCATTCCTAATCTCAGACACTGACTCTTGTGACTAAAGTGTCCTGCAAAGGTCAGTCTTTGGCTCTAATTTACTCCTTCTCTTTGTAATATGCGAGCATCATAACCAAACTATTTTAAAAGTTCCTTGGTTATGTAGTTGAAAGTCTTAATTATCCCAACACTCTAATTTTCTCAGCATGCTGAGTTAACAGTTACCAAGGCTCTGGACAGTGCAGTTATGCAGTGGTTTGCATTGTCACCTCACCTGGTTCATTTCTCGGCTGGGGTGCCCTCTGTGCAGAGTGTGCATGTTCTCCCTCCATTTGTATGGGTTTCTTCCTGGTGCTCTGGTTTCCTCCCACATTATAAAGTCATGCATCTGAAGCATTTCTCCTCTCGGCCTCCACTGAAAATAGGCTTGCTCCAAGTCAGACTTTCCCAGTAAACAAATGTTAAATAAATTATTCTGTCTCAATTAAAATCCATTTACAAAATTACTAGGTTACTTAAGCCAAAAGCAAGAAGTTCATATGTGCCATTCCATAACATGTGTTATACTCCTCATATAGGACTTTCTTACAGCAAATTACATAGAACAAAATCTATTCTTTTTATTTCTCTTCTCAGTGGAACTTTACTGTCTGTCCTTGCTGTGCACAACATGACTAATGATGGAAATACAAAGCACCACAATATCTTGAAAACTTCAGAATGCTTTGCAATCATACTAAAAACAAATTTATTAAGACAAAAAACTATATATATTAACTTTCAAAATAATAGTAAACACAACCCTAAAAAATTCTGGACAACAGTTAAAGAAATCTGGCATCCCAGCCATAAATTTATCCCTAATCCCTCTCCCAGTAACACATCACTCGAATATGAAATACAGTTCAAACCTTATTTCATAGATAGTATAGCATCTCTGGAAAAAGATTCCCCAACATCTAATCCTAACCCTGCCCAGCAGCTACGTATCATGACATCCACTTTTTCTTTAAATCCTGTGCCCACATCCTATATAAAACTACTCAGACTCAAACTATGCTCTACTTCCATAGATGGTCTTCCAAGTGAATACCTTAACATAGCACCTGATAGCATTGCTTTCCCTGTCTTAATCCTTATAAATAAGTCAATCCAGGAATCCATATTCCCTGTCTCTGGAAAAAGTCACACATTATTCCTTTGCACAAAGGAGGAAATTTAACAGACATTACTAACTTTACACCTATAGCAATCATATCCCCCTCTCCAAAATATTTGAAAAAGGTATTCAAAAACAATTGCTTAACAATCTCCTGCAGGAAGAATTCCTATCCCCCACAGAACATGGCTTCCATCCTTGCCATAGTACTGGCACTGCCCTTCTAACCTATATGGATGCTGTCAATAAAACTAAAGATAACGGCAAACTAATCTGCTCCTTAGTTCTATACTTGTCTAAAGCCTGCAACACAGTTTGTCACAGCAAACATCTACTTCTGATGTCCTCATTAGTTCTCAGTCAGCCCACCCTTCCATGGTTCAAAAGTTACCTACTCAATAGGTATCAGTCAGAAAATGGCACTCTCTCCATACCTCCAAGTCACCACTGGGACACCACAAGGCTCTATCGTTGGTCAGCTCTTCTTCAAATTCTCACCAACTTCACATATCTACACAACAGGCCTCCTTAATACAGTATGCAGATGAGTCCACACTCATTTGTCCATCTGACAATGTTGAGAAAACTTTAACAGCAACTGAAATGTGGCTTTCTAACTCACAACTCATGCTCAACCCTAAAAACTACTCCCCCCCCCCAAGTCCCTCTCCTGAAAAAACAAAATTTAAAGTACTCTCTCGATAACACAATCACTGAAGTCCTGTCTCATAGCAAATTATTAGAGATGATAGTGAATGATAATTTTAAATTCGACCTGCATACACAAGATTGCATAAGAAAAGCTCATCAAAAACAAGGGATGGTTTATATAGCCAAAAACTTTCTCACTGACACAACTAAAGCTACACTTGCACTACTTATCTCCTCCCCACACATCTTTATTGTGCTGTCGTCCTTACTAACCTTCAGGCATCACAAGAATCAAAACTTAAGCAATGCTATGACAAAGTTGTTACATTTGCAGCAAATACCCCTTTCAGAACCCGTCACTGTATAGCACTGAAAATCCTAAACTGGGTAGAGCTACCACATCAGCTATCACATACACAACTTCTTACCACCTACAAAATTATCCAGAATCCAATCTGCTTGTCTAGCACTAAATAGCTTTCTATACAGCTATGTTCCTTTTCGGTCATTGTGATCCAGTGACCAAAAACCCTTATCTGTTCACAAACCATTTAAATCTGCGGGGCATTGTCTGTACTTATACCATGTTGCTATGGCCTAGAACTCGTTATTTCTATCCATTGGGTCAATGCCCTCCCCCTGGTCCTCCAAACCAATCTGAAAGACTTCAAGCCAAAAGCTGGCTTTGTTCTTGTTCAGCGCCAGTATAAACTATATTCTTAATCTGGACAAATACCTGTTCATACTTTACATCTCCTTATTCTCACTTCTTCACTCACTTCTTTGCTTCTTTCCGTTTTTTCCCTGCTAGCTTTCTCTTTAAATAAACCATAGGACTGCTTTTTTCTCATTTCTTATTAAAATTCATGTTTGTATTATACTAACTTACCTTTAATTTCTATATAAACTGGCTATAATTTCTCTAACTATTAAATCATTGTCATATAACTTTTATATATTCTTAACCAATGTTTTCATTTTATGTCTAATTAGTAATTTGGTATAATTACTTAAATTGTATTTGTTTTTTTTTTTTTTTTTGTAATAACTTTAAAGATTGTAAAATTATTATTCTTAAAATACTTTGGAGCTTTTCTCCTGAGCATCTGCTGAATATAGACTCCTATCCAGTCAGACTTTCCCAGTGATCAATTCCCAATAAATAGATGCTTTACACAGATGGTTACAGTTTTGATTAGATTTAAATTTAAAATTTAGTTTTTAGAGTGTTTAATTTAGACCTAAGCTCCCTAGTATAAACCCTCGGATTCTGTATGCCTTGCACGGCATGCAAGATCAGTGCAGGAGCTCTAGCAGGCAATATGTCTGCTGTGCAATCCAGGAAAAGTCTGCAGGGGAATGCATGAGCACTCCTGCACTAGTACTGCACGGACTAAGCCCCTGTATGCAAATCACCCCATTTGAAGGATAAATCTATGCAAATGAGGTGAATTTGTGATCCAGTAAGCATGCAACCGGTTGTGCAGGACTAGTGCAATCTGCAGAAATGTACTCGGTTAGTAACCGAGTACATTTCTGCAAAATCCAAAACGGAGCTGTGACAGCTCCAAATAAAGGCTGCATATCAGTTAGGAAGCATGCCAATGGTCAAGTATAAGGCCATTGGCATTGCAAACAGCCAAAAAAATAAAAATATCAACTTTTATTTTTTTTAGCTGATCTCGGCTGTTTAAGGGTAGGGCAGCGGCGCGCAAGTGGAATAGGGGGAAAATAATAAAATAAACCTAAATTAAGCATTCTAACTAAAATCACTATTCTGCCATGCAAGTCAATGTCAGGCAGAAGACAACATGGGCAGTGAGTAGTGGTTGCTAAGGGCGGAGGCTCAGTATGAGACATGTTACTAAGCATTAGCAGGCAATCCTATGCAAATGAGGGGAATGATAGCGAATCCCAGTTTTCCCCAGCATGCTAGTCAGGTCCCAACAGTGTAAGAGTAGGAATAGCTTGGTACAAGCCTAGAATTTAGGTGACATCATGGTGGGGGTGTGTCAGGCATACTGTAAGTGGATTGGAGCCCTGTGGCTCGGGTTTGCTCCTAGCTTAGCACAGCTAAGCTAGGGGGTGTGTCTGAATCTGCCTAGCACTCTTTACCTTGCCTAAGTGGGTGTGCGCACTGGTCACTGCATTTTAAAGGATGAAAAAAAAAAACAGATTCTCAAAAGCTTGCACGGCGTGCATGATTAATGTAAGAGGTAATGTTGGCAATCTGGCGGCTGAAAGATCTACATACATGCCCGTTTGACGTGCACGAGTGCTCTTGTACTAGGACATTGGCATTGCAAACAATGCAAAACATACAAAATACAACTTTTATTATATGTCCACTGATCACGGCTGTTGAAGCATAGGGCAGCAGCGCGCAAATGGGATCGGTGGGGAAATAAGAAAATAAACCTAAAAAAAGAAGTCTAACTAAAATCAGTATTCCGCCATGCAAGTCAATGGCAGGCAAAAGACAACCTGGCCAGTGAATAGTGGTTGCTAAGGGGGGAGGCACAGTGTGACACATGTAACTATGCATTATCAGGCAATCCTATGCAAATGAGGGGAAGGATAGTGAATCCTGGTTTTCCCCAGCACGTGAGGCAGGTCCCAACAGTGTAAGAGTATGAATATCTGAGTGCAAGACTAGGAGGTAGGTGACATCATGGGTGGGTGTGTCAGGCATACTGTAAGCGGATTGGAGCCCTGTGGCTAGGGTATGCTTTCAGCTTAGCACAGCCAAGCTAGGGGGTGTGTCTAAACCTGCCCAGCACTCTTTACAAAGTGTAAGTGGGTTTGCGCACCGTGCACCGGGATTTACAGGAAGAAAAAGAAGTTAAACCAGGAAACAGCAGCAGTGTGCACATCCGAGTACTCTGATTGTGCAGTGTGGCCTCAGGCCTAAACAGAAGGGCAATGGGAAGGAAAATCAGCAGTAGGAAGGTAATCAAGGAGAACTAGCATATCTGGTATGTGAAATGTATCAGAAGCAGCCAATTACACAGGCAGCAGCCCAGCCGAGAAAACTACTATAAACTAAGCAAACACCTTTCCCACTGTTTTTTCCCACACTCTACACCACCGGTGTATACAAGCAGGGAAATTTTAACAAACAAACCTACAAAATGAGATGAGCTGCAGCAGGCAACATAGAACAACATGTGCAAGAGGCTGAGGGTGGTGAGGATGCACATGCTGCCGAACAACCCACAGTGAGGAGACGGAGAAGAGTGTACAGATCCAGGGTAACCTACCAGGGGCTACATGAGCTGGTGATAGTGGAGTGCTATAGGGTGGACAGAGACCTCCTACAGCAAGTAGTTGAGCTGTGCCGCCCACACCTGACACACCAAACCAAACGAGGGGAACCCATCCCAGCGGATACCAAGGTATGTGTAGGCCTAGGTATACTAGCCACAGGTACCGCCCAAAGCACAACTGGGGATAACATGGGGATCTCACAGACATCAGCATCCAGAGTATTCCACCAGAACTTGGATGTCATGTCAGCACATGCCAGTGAGCATGTATATTTCCTCAACACCTGTGAGGTGTTGGCCAGCAATATGCGTCTCTTCCACCAAATAGCAGACTACCCCGGGGTAGTGGGTGCTATAGACTGCACGCACATATGCATCAAAGCACCACCCGGTGAGCAGGGTAGGGCCTACATTAACCACAGGGGCATCCCCTCCATCAAATGCCAGGTCATATGTGATGCCCAGGGCATTATAATAAATGTGTGTGCTGGCTGCCCTGGAAGCTAAGACGATTCCCACATATAGCATCTGACGCAGCTGTACCAGAGATTTGCCAATGGGGACATCCCCTATGGTCACCTAGTAGGGGATGCTGGGTACACACTGGAACCGTGGCTGATGACACCCATCAGAAATGCACACACACCTGAGCAACAATGCCATAATGAGGCACACGCACAGGCTAGACATATAATAGAGCACGTGTTTGGGATGCTCAGGTCACAGTTCTCGTGTCTGGACACATCCGGTGGAGCCTTGCAGTATTCATCAGCTACATGTACCCAAATTGTTATGGTATGTGTGATGCTACACAATATGATCCTGCAGAAACAGCTGCAGCAGGAACAGCATGGGGCAGGGCCACTCAGACCCCCAACAATGCCAAGACCTGCACAGGCACAGAGTGACCTAGAGGAGGAAGAACCTGAGCCTGCCCCAATAGGCAGAAGGAGGTGTGCCCAGTGTGCCGTGGCCTTGGCAAAGAGGCAACACATAGCACATGCACTAACACAGTAGGGTCCCAGGTAATGACACTTCTCTCTGACTCGCACATACAGTAAAAGGGATGCCAAACATGACACTACCTGTGCTCACCCATGTATAGGGAGTGTACTATGTGCATCCGACATAGACATCCGTCCAGCACCATCCGCAAGTCTGGCACATCCACAAGGTAAGTCAAGCAACCTACCAATTGCCAAATGGAGTAGAATGGTTTGTCACCTGTAGCTATGGTATGGATGTGAGCATGCAAGGGAATTGGGTGGCTGAATGTTACAGCAGCAGACAGTAGACACCCATAGTGACACCCTGACATGTGTAACACATACCGGAGTCACCATAGTAGCCAGTACTACACAGGGTGATAAAAACCACTGCAGGAAATGTACTGTGCGAAATGTGTGTCCATGTGACCCCCACATGCCAGTCAGGATGGTTCACATACCCAACAACAGTTGCAGCCAGCAGGACAGGTGGACACAAACCCAAACAGGGCCTGTGCCATGGCCCCAGAATGATGGCTAAGGTTAAACCCACCCCCAGGCCTACACAGACAGACCACAGCAGGGCAGGCAGTGGGATGCCAGTTCTGATGGGTAGGATGTCAGACAATAATATGTATGGCAACCAAAGCCACAATCTGTAGTACAATGGTATCCTCTAGACAGTATGATACTTAGCAATACAGAATGAAATGGAGTACATGACATACCAGTATAGTCATAGCAAATGTGTACAAGTGTCACTTGTGCCCCCCATCCTACATAACAATGTAATGACAGTCAGGTGTGCCCCCCCACTCCCATGTAGACATGTAGAAACAGTCAGGTGTGCCCCTACATCCTATCCAGCGTAGAAATGTAGTAACAGTCAGGTTTGCCCCCCAATCCTGTGTAGAAATGTAGTAACATGCATGAATAGGTATAATACAAGGGAAGCAGAGATGCCCAGAGGTGGCCAAGGTAGCAGGATAGGTTGTAGCATGTGCACAATATGCAGGTCTGTGTGTGTTAGGATGCTGTGTGTTTCATATTGTGTGAGAGTGGTCAGTATGTATGCATGTCGAGGTAAGACCTGGTGGCCATAGCCCAGTACTGCTGATGACAGGGACAAGCCCTCACAACTGCAGTACCAAGGACAATCCCCACCAGTATACCATCTGCTAGCAGTAAGCCAATGTAAAAGTATGGTGGCAATATGTATCACCATCTGAAAAACTGACATGGCATGGCTGATGGGCTAGATATACAAGCAGTACACAGGGAAAGTACCCCAGACATACAGTATACATTGTATCACTGTGAAATAGAGACACCCGTGGAATTGTACATACTGGTATGCATCACAGCAACCGGTCCTGTAGTAGTGGATACTAGTGATGTTCACCTGAACACCTGCAGATCACAAAGGAGGCAGGACTGATGTATTGGGAAACAGCTGGTGTACCTGCACATGCCAGCATACCTGGAATGCCTCATGCATATCTGTGTGTCAGATACAAGTAGTGTCCATAGCACACATGCACCCATCTTATGCAAACACCACCCACAGGTACCTCTCTGGCCATATCCCTGCTGTAGGGAATGGGTACAGTATGACCCCTCCTGTACATGGCAATAGTGGAAGAATGCAGCATGCAGTGCAGGTGTTCCATGCAGGTGTGTCCCTAGCTGTACGTAGCATCCTGCCAGCATCCACACTAACTGATCAAGACTGATAGAAAGAATTTGCATGAACACTTATCACACCTACCCTGTCACCCCAGGGAAATATAATGTAAGGTGGTCTGTGACTGTATATCTGACAGAATGCAACAGCCTGCCACATGTGGCCCACAGCAACACCTAATGCCCCACAGGCCTCTGCCAAAGGCCTGTGCCTCACACGTACTGCCAATGCATGTTAAGTCATGGACACCCAAATAACATAACACACTCCACATAAGCCATATGTAAGGCCATGTGGACAAACCACAGTAAAATGTTCACCATGCCCCACTGCATGAACTGTGGACCAACACTAACACACACCTGTGATGGGGTGATACCCTTAGGGAAAGTATCAAAGAATATATGCATAATGTATGGAAGAGGTTAGAATAACAGAGGAGGGGGGTGGGACCTTGGCCAGCATGGAATGCGCAGGGTCTGACACCAAGCTGTGTGCCCACACTAACCCTGGCTGCAACTACATAAATGGGTGGCTACACACCTGCCCATACACCACAATAGGGTTAATGTCCTGACCCATGGCTCCTGCCTCTGTGCAACATCTGCAAATCTGTACAGCTGTGAGGCAGTGCCATAGCAAGATAAGCCCATATTGTCTTGTCAATGGGTGCACAAGTATGGTATCCCCCACCAGCACTCTACCAAGGTGCTGAACTGGATACACAGACCCAACAGCAAGTGTCTACAGCTCCCCCTCCAGAATGGCACAACTTACCATGAATACATAGGTGTCTGCCCACAATACCGGACACATCTGCAGTCACCCTTGTCCCCCAAGAAAGCACTGTGAGCAAGAATGTCCACCTGGCAATACATGAAGACAGAAAACATCACTGTGTATAACAGTACACATCTTAATATCTCTGCTAACAGTGATACCATGCAGCTGAAGCAGACACAATCACCTACAGTACACACTATCCCCTGCACAGTTTGTCCCCATATTGCCAAATGATTGACGGATGCCCAGCAGAAACAACTTGCTACCTGTAGCTGTACAACACAAAGGTCTGCACTGGAGTACAAACTACCTGATATTGATCCACACATTATATACAGAAGGGCATACCGGGCATGCTCACACACTTAGAGAAATGAAGGCAATGTCAGTCAACAACATACTGAAAGGTTATACTGGGCATGCTCACACACGTAATCAAAAGAAGCCCATGTCTGCAGACAACAGTGAACCAGACATATCTGGCAGTCACAGATGTTAGTGCAGACACTCCTCAGAATGCACCACTCATGCTTTGCAAACACACTGGATAGGAATACATGCATATATCCAAGGGCAATACACTATAATAAGCCAAACGTACACATACATAGATGTGTGGAAGAGAGTGACTGTGACAAGGAGCCAACCATTATGAGGCTTGTCCCATCCAGCACACAGCCAAATGACTACAACCACATGATGCTCAGATGTCACTCACTGCAGACATTAGCCACCGGTATCTGTCAGCATTACGGACTATGTGGTGCAAGTGCTAGCTGTGCAACATGACTGTACAAGGAAGTAGTCATCTAGCAGCTGTATACACATACCTGTAGAATATAACCTTGCGTGTACCCACATGTGGTGTGTCAACCTCTAGATGAATGGGTTATGGCCCATGCACACACACTGCCCTCCCCATAGCCCTACAATGACAAACCCACTGAGGTCATCATCTTTGAAATACATCCTTGGGAAAAGTGTAGCCAGTAATCTCCATAGTGCATCCCGTAACTGCATACTGCTGAGTGCGATAAAGTAGCTTGGTAGGTGTTCTGACCCCAGATGTGGCAAGTGTGTGTGTGTGTGTGTGTGTGTGTGTGTGTGTGTGTGTGTGTGTGTGTGTGTGTGTGTGTGTGTGTGTGTGTGTGTTAGTGTGCGTGTTTATCTGCGTGTCTGTCTGTGTAGAGAGCAATGCTTTTTATGATAGCCACACTCCTTACAATTCCCATATTCAGCTTTGGCAAGGCTGTTGATGTCACCCACCTAGAAATACACCTCTGGGAAGGTTATAGTACAGTAATCTGCATAGCATGCCCCGTAACTGCATACTACTGTAGAGTGATAAAGTAGCTAGATAGGTGTTTCAACTCCAGATGTGGCAACTGTATTAGTGTGTGTGTCTGTCTGTCTCTGTATGTGTAGAGAGCAATGCATTTTAGGGTAGCCACACAAATTACAATTCCTATACTCGACTTTGGCAAGCCTGCTGATGTCACCCACCTAGAAGTACACCTCTGGTAAGGTTGTAGCCCAGTAATCACCATAGCGTGTCCCGTAACTGCGTATTGCCATAGAGTGATGAAGTAGCTAGGTAGATGTTCTAAACCCAGATGTTTCAACTGTGTGTATGTCTGTGTAGAAAGCAATGCTTTTTAGGGTAGCCACACAAATTGCAATTCCTATACTCAACTTTGGCAAGCCTGCTGATGTCAACCACCTAGAAATACACCTCTGGGAAGGTTGTAGCCTAGTAATCACTGTAGCACGTTCTATAACTGAGTATTGCCGTAGAGTGATAAAGTTGCTAGGTAGGTGTCCTAACCTCAAACGTGGCAACTGTGTGTGTGTGTCTGTCTGTGTAGAGAGCAATGCATTTTAGGGTAGCCACACAAATTACAATTCCTATACTCGACTTTGGCAAGCCTGCTGATGTCAACCACCTAGAAATACACCTCTGGGAAAGTTGTAGCCCAGTAATCACTGTAGCGCCTCCCATAACTGTGTACTGCTATAGAGTGATAAAGTAGCTAAGTAGGTGTTCTAACCCCAGACATGGCAATTGTGTGTGTGTTAGTGTGCATGTCTGTCTGACCATGTAGAGAGCAATGCTTTTTAGGGTAGCCACACTCCTTACAATTCCTAAACTCGACCTTGGCAAGGCTGCTGATGTCACCCACCTAGGAATACACCTCTGGGAAGGTAGTAGCCCAGTAATCTCCATAGCATGTCTTGTAACTGCGTACTGCTGGATTGTGATTTAGAACTGTGGCAGGGTTCCATCCCCTCCCATGGCAGTTCTGGATGTTTTGTGTGTGTTCATGTCTGTATATGAAGCAATGCATTATAAGTTAGTCACACGCAGAACATTTCAAATGGCCCACTTTGGCAATCCAGCTGATGTCATTCTTCATGAAAGACAGCTTTGGGGAAGGAGTTCACTGGTAATCCCCATGGTATAGACCTCTGTCAGGGGTTCTATACCCACACATGTCAGTCATGGATGTTTTGGGTGTGTCTCACTCTCTGTGTAGGGAGCATTGCATTTTAGGGTAGTCACCCGCATTACATTTCAAATGGCCTACTTTGGCAATCCTGCTGATGTCATCCATTGTGGAATACACCCTTGGGGAAGGAGTACTTCAGTAATGTGCATGGCGCATACTATAACTGCATAGTGCTGAGGTATAAAAAAGGTAGGGGTTCTACTCTCAGACATGACAGGTGTGTGTGTGTTCATACCTTGTATCCTGTGTAGAGGTGGTTGTGAACGTGTGGCACCTGTGGCCAATGTGGAGTGGGTTTTGCATATGTCTTATATGGCGGCCCTACTATATAGCACAATGTCCACCGTACAGGGATAACAGATGTGAAATAGCTGAGAGGCTGGGTTGCAAAGTCATGCCCATACATGTGACATCAAGGCCAGGCAATCACATTTAGCAACCCCAGCATTACCCAGAGCACACTCTCAACCCATGTCTCATACGCACACACATGCCTAGGCAACAGCCAATATGTGGGTAGTACACTGCATATTGGCCACTGAGAGTAACCATGGAGTGATAGCAGTGGGCTACAGAGGTCATGTCCCCTGTCCATCTATCCAATATGCATGTACATGCTGACAGTGCACCTCCCCCATGCTCCACAATGGACACCTGCACCACCTGTGGTGCCATCACATGTGTCCCACAATGGACATACCATGCCTGACAAAATGCCCTGTATGGACAGTTGCCACTAACACCAGGGAATGCTGTCAGCATGCTTTCAATGTAGGTGCAGGTAAACCTGGTGCCCATTACCGGTCCCCGCCACAGGGGGCAAGAATGGCACATATGATGGTAATCTGTGTTCACAGCATGGGCCAGACACCCCAGGTACAGTTCCACATGTCACTGTACATGCATGTGGGAGGTGTGCACATCCCAGACACTGTCTATGTCATGGGGTAAGGAACACATACATGGCAAGCGATGCACAGCATTGGCCACACACAATAGTCACCCAGGTGACTGGATGGGGATACAATACCCACCTGTGTGGACAAGAGCAGAAACTACAGCCCTGAGACACAATGCTGACCATTGTCATGTGGCCTGATGCCAAGATATAACCATCGCATACCCTTGTATAGCCTGCTGCCACAGTCAACCACCACACATCCATGCAAACATGTACCCATGCATGTCAGTACTGTTACCCTGTGTGTTTGTCTGTGTGTTGTATGGTGCATATGTTCACAGCCACACTCACTACAACCCCCATGCACATATAGAAGCATGCTGTCAGATGTCAGACACCTCCTTATACCCTTCGCCCATACAACCTCCGTATGACCCATGTGGTGCATGTGGTACCTACACAGTGATGTGTTGTGGTAATCCCACTACTGATGAGTTGAACCCCTGGCCCTGCCAAGTGTGTTGATGTGTGTGTGTCCTGTGAGAGTGTGGCTGTGTTGACGCTGGCACCTGTTCATGTTGACAGGCTCATGTACGTCACCTACCATATAACTACCGTATCCCTGTTGCAGATGTCACACACCATCACATATATGTTCTGATGGCTCCACAACATGTGATGCATCCAATAACTGCATTGATCTGTGAACACATTACATAGTTGTCAGAGGTTTGATACCCTGTGCTGGTAGGTGTGTGACACAAACAAGCTGCAGTTTTACTCCCCCACCCCTCCCTGACATGTCTTTGCCTCTGCCTGCCTCTCCCACTCCCTCTCTGGTGGATGGGGAGACCTACACCAGCTTTTCTTAGACAGCAGCATGAGCATTTTAAGTAATGCTCATAATCAGCTGATGACCTCTGCATGAATCATAGCCCTCCCATAGCTGATTTCATGTAGAATAGCTGTAGTAACATTCCCATAGCCAATTGCATGGAAACACACTCCGATATCTAGGAACATCATGTTGGTGTTGACCCTTGTCATTCACTGTGAGCAGGAACTAGATCTGTTGGTTGGCAACCAGCATCTGCGATGGATTGAGAATTTACCTTCAACAACATACACTGTGGAAACAGGGAAACACACAGGAGGGGGATGTGCCTGACCTGCCTACAGACTACAAGTGCTGCTATACTGCATGTGGCATACTGTTGGTTTAATAGTGTGTGTGGATATGTCTTTCCTACATGTCTCCATACCTGCCATGTCAGTTCCATGTTTATGTGGAATCCCCATCTACAGGGTTATCTGCAGACAGGGCAGTGTGTTGTGTCATTTGTTCCATGTATTCTAATGGAGCATCTATCTGTGGACTGCAGATGGTAGTGTGAGGATTGCAGTCTGTAGATGGTGAAAGCCATGACAGTTACTGACGTCTTATCCCTCATAGGACATATGTTGCCACAAACCCTGTTACAACAGTAAATGTATGAGGTTATCACAGCAACATGTCATTATTGGCCCTGTGTATGTGCTGCCAGCCACAACTCTGCCAACCTGTGTACATATGTCAAGCATGATGTGGTGCGTATGTGCTGTACACCATAATTAGTGTCATCATATCTGCTAACAAACCAGTGAGATATCAGACCGCCCTACATATTATGTACAGTAGGGGTTATATTTGATGACATAACCTGGACATTCTGTGGATGTTTGTACAGTCCTACGTGTGTTTGGGCATCAGTGTTACAGGCAGCAGGTAGCAATAACTTCTACAGGAGAACCGGCACACTCAGGGCAGCTACATATGTGTAGGAGGTTCAGGAACTACAGACAGTGTGTGAGTAGAGCCATGTTATTCTTTGTATAGTACTGGTGTTACAGGATGTGTGTGTGTACATACTACTTTACCTTGGAATGCAGTCTGTCTGCATAGCCCTCAGCTGTGGGCCTATCCTCTTGGTGGCCAGAAGTGTGCCTAACATGTGTTGTCTGTCCACCACACAGGTCCTTTGTTTGATATCCCACTGGCAGAGTGTGTCTGCGGAGTGCTATCAGTACATGACCTACATATCAAGCTTTGCACATATGACATGCTGTGGGGGGTGTTCCATAGTGGGCTATGAATATATCACACTGCCACTGCTGCCATCAGTCCTCGTCTGTTGTATACCTCACACATATGGTGGGGGTGAGGCCATATATGTGTGGGTGTCACCTACACAATACATGTGTGCTCTTATGCACTCCAGAGGCCAGTGTATATAACAATGTTATATGGCCCTGTATTATTGAATCTGGAAGGGAGCACCATAAATGACCTAGACTGTTAAATATGTGGGGGTATCAGGGGTGAGCTGCCATAAGGTATCTGGATGTAAAGTGCTGTATACTTCACCTATATGTACATCACGTACATATATTCAGTTACTGCAAGCCTACTGCCATCTGCCAGATGGACTGTTCTGTTTGTCAGTGTGCATGTGATGGTGTCAGTTATGCCTTGTTATGTCACAGTTACAACCCATGTGGTCACATGATGTCTTTACTTCCCACTGCTGTTGTACAGAGTGTAGATAGTGGCTGCTGAACTATACACTTGCATTACACATTGTTGATCATTTGGTATCCTGTGGCCCAATCAGTCCTCACTACTTTACAAATCTACGGACTTGGCCTAGACAGCGACGGTTGTGAATCTTTCCAGACTACTACATTAGTATAACTGTTTCACAGTTGCATTCCTCTGTTTATACTCACTGTCTGAACAGCTATATTTCATGGCATGTAGAACTGTCATGGTGCACAGTGAAAGGTATTCCATTTCTGCAAACCTGTGTGTGGAGTTTACCCCATGACCTCTCTGTGGGTATATGTTGCAGGAAACGATCGTCATTTGTATGGGTGGCCCATACAGTGTCCAGTTGTTCAGGGGTTAGCTGTAGGCATAGTGGCTGTTCCATATTGTATGCACCAACTACATATGTATCCTACTGTACATATATCTGTGTGTGTATGTGTAGTCACATGTATATCTACATATGTATGTATGTATCTGCATATCTGTGTCTGTGTTTCTGTATCCTGGGGATGTTGCTGGCTACCACAGTTTACATTACCTATGGGAGGCAGACTGTACTGCATGCTATGTCAACAATACCAGCCTGACATCATACAGGTGGGATGTTGTACTCCTAACTTCCTGTGCCCATGTCATGTCAGGTCCTGGTTACGGGATCTGCAACACTTGGTAGTGTATTGCAGGGCGGACGTGTTTGGGTATGGGGGGGGTGCCTACTTGTACAAGACATATATTGTGTGGAGCCTCTCAACCCCAGTAACGGTGCATGTGGACATATGTGTGTTTGTTAATCTGCCATTGCTCTCTACAGATATATGGCCATATGTACCGATATAAATATATATATCTGCTGACATATACGTAACTATGTCCGTATATACCTACATAGTTGTATATCTGCATACACATATGTAACGTGCTGTGTATATGTAGACATATAGGTGTATACACATATATGTGTTGATGTAGCCATTAGCATGTATATATGTCCATATATAGTAATATCGATGTATATAGTGTTAGAAAGCTATACATATATGTATATACATATACAGATATGTTGTAGCAGGTAATATATTTACACACAGACACAGCTAGATGATGGTATACATTCTCTGTACAGTTGCATGACTGGACTGGTTGATATGTTCCAGATATTGCCCTGACTTCCAACAGCTGTAGTGGCCTACTGTTAGACCATTGTAGCTGTGTTGCGGAGGGTCCTGGGGTCAAGAACTGCATGTGCTGGATATTGCATTGCACAGCATATCTGTTACAGCTGTGGTGGGGGAGAACATAGCAGTCAACACCAGGTTCCCCTCATCTGAGCTCCCACCCCCCTCAACTGTGCATAAGGTCAGTTATTTTGTGGTGGGGGTTCTGGTTGTTATTCCTATCTGGTGCTGCAATTCACATATCTATCTGTATATATATATATATATATATATATATATATATATATATATATATATATATATATATATATATACATATATATATATACATATATACATACATATATATATATATATATATATATATATATATATATATTTATATCTAAATATATGTGGACATATGTATCCATCCACCTATATACCATTGATGTGATATGATGTATGTGTGAGTCAGACATTTATATGTACCTGTGTATCCCTCTGCATTTACAGATCTATGACTGTCCATATGTCCATGCATGAGTGGCTCACAATATTGGCCTGCCCCACATTTGTCTGGCCAATTGACGTGGATGATGTCAGGCATGTGATGAGTCAGGAATGCTGATACATTACAGCTACAGATATCATGTTGTTCAGATTATCCCCAGGATTCATGAAGCTCAGCGCAAGGCCAGCTTTAGGTTTGCACCGACCGTGTGGCGTGAAGATGGTGCAGTAGCGCCAAATGCATATTAATGAAGGCTCGCTGCCGCCACAGCCACGTGCATAGGAAAGGAGCGTGAGTGCATAGGGCGTGTCGAAGTGCCACACGGAGGCGTGGAAATGTCAGCTGTCGACGTGCAACCTAAAATGCTTGCATATAACAATTTGCAAGCAATAGTAATCACATCTGTCAGTGTCCATGGATACTGAAACGTATGCAAAGCATGCAAGACAGTTCCTGCGAACACAAAATGAAGAAGCAAACACAAATGCATGGTAGGGAATAATGGGTCCCTATCCCTCGAACAAATGACAATGAAAACCGTGTGCCCGTAGTCCAACGCAGTGTAGATAGTCATACCAAGTGGAAGTGAAACGCATCATATGTTAGCGCGCCGCCAATAGGTACGTCCAGCCCAATGGTCAGGGTCACCAGCTGACCCATATTGTGAGGGAGGGTACACAGCTGGGCAGATGTGTCCATAACAAAAAACATGATAAATGTAAATATCTAGCGACCGTATGACCGAATTATATCCCACAACGCATGTAATAGTCACATACAATAGGTATGTCCGTATTTAACATACCATATGTGACAGGAAATAGAATAAGCATGTAAACGAAACAGAAGGAGCATATAAACTGCTACAGCAATAAGGCAACATGTAGGTTGAAAGGAACAGTATTATCCGTAGCGTTGACTGTAGGTACGTGTTGTCCAGTACAATCAGATATGTATCCGGAATATATCCCATCCTGGACATAGGAAAAGGTGGCATCCTACCAATGATTAGAACAGTCGGCCAAAATCCGCACATCTGTGGTCCAAACCGAACTTGTCAGGAAGTGTCACAGTTGAACGGGTATTACCCGGGTATACCAACCATGTCATGAAAATCAAGTATGGGCGTGTACCTATGTGTGTGAGGTATAGCATGTGGAAGGTCAAACATGGCAGGGTAGTCCACACAGCCATACAGGTACCAGACATATGTAGGGTATGCAATGTGTTACCTTGACCGTGTCATGGGCCCTCAACCAAAGCAGTGATGGATGGAGTGTCAGGAATATGTGCGTGGGGGGGATGGGTAATGGTATAATCCTCAAAGGCGAGACTGTGTCGTATGCAGAATAGGTGAACTGGAGGTGTATGAGGGAGCAGTGGGTGAAGCAGAAAGAAACATAAAAACATGTATACACATCTGCAATACAACAAGACAGGCCATACTGTAGAACACAATCCCACAAACATATGAATATTAAAATGTGCGGTACAAATGTAAAGAAATGTCACCAGCATATACCCACAGATTGGTCCTGATGGAACTGGCCATATCAAATGCAACACACCTGGATGCATAATGTACTACCCAGCATCCCCTCCACAGCACACAACCCGCCCCCATACCTGAACGTCCACCAAATCCAGCCATACTTGGCCTACTAGTTTGGTGCAGCCACATCTACACATAGTGACCACTACGCAAATGTAGTAGGTAGTGTCACCCTAGGCAGTTTCAGGATTGCAAACTATGTATCCCTTGCATGTAAAACCCCCAGCACATTTTCGTAACGCCAGAAGAATGGTCGGTATCGGTCTTGTAATTATCAGTCTTGTTAAATTTTTGGATATCCCTCATGGGATAAGTAACCTGTGTAAACATTAGAATGGGTATCAAGACATGATGTCCAGTCCTGTAGACATCTGGACACAAGTTGGAATGTGCAATAGTGGTGCACGAGACTGTCCAGCCATAGATGGTCATGCAGAACCTACTACCCAGGATCAAACACCTGCCCGTGACGCACGTGTCCCAACACGAATAAGCGAGAGAATATATTGCACACATTCGCATAGTGACACATGCAATAAGGGTGATGAAGGCACTGACGTAAACAGGATACCCCCTGATCCACTGTGTGAGGGACAATTACTGTGTGTGTAGGTGTGACTGACCAACAATGATACAATGCCAAATGTCCTGTGATTGTAGGAAATAACTATGTACCATACTGCATGTAACAGTTGCCTAAAGCGGTCACATCAGGATACCATAAATGTAATTCGTACAAGGAACAGGCAAACAACAAAAGTGCTAAAGGTATAGGCTCACAGCTAGGAAACTAATGAATGTTCTAAACCTGCACTGACCATGGCTATGTGTTGGCCTAAACAATCTGGTGTCCCCAGTAGGGTTACCACCTGTCCCACTTTGCGAGGGACAGTCTCTTTTTGGGCAGTTGTGTCCTGACAAAAAATATTAAAAATGACAAATGTCCTGAGATTGTAGGACATAATTATGTCCCATATGTTATGTAATAGTTGCATAAAATAATTATTTCTGTATCTAAAATACCTAAATGTTACAAGAAACAGAATAAGCAACTAAACCGCTACAAGAATAAGCTTTTATTTAGGCAAAAAAGTAAAGTTCTATCCTTTGTACTGACCGTGGGTATGTGTCGGCCTGTAAAATCTGATGTGTGTTCCGAAAATGTCCCACCTTGGCCATTTGAAAAGGTGGCAACCCTAGACACCAGAATATATCCCAGCCTGTACATACGACAATGTCAACGCTACCAATGGTCAGAGCATTCGCACAATAACTGGCCAGCCTCTTAACCACTCACATAGCCAGTGACCTTTGGAGGAAAGGTGTTGAATGAGAATGACTACTTACAACAATGAAGAGTAATAGACGTATTTAACTGCAGAAAATTAGTAGTATTACGAATCTGTCAACATGTTCCAAGTTAATAGTAATAATATGGTAGAAGTGTCCGTGATTGTCCCTGAGTTATCATAGCCATGTCCCTGTCACTGTAGAAACGAGTCCCTGAGTATCACAGAGGTCCGTACACATAAGTACACCAACCATCACATCTGTTAACAGGACTATTGCATACCTGTAGTGAATTTATAACTGATGTCCAGAATAATATTCATTGTATCTATAAATGAATGAAATAGTCATATGGGAAGGGAAGCACGTGGAACCCCCCCCCCCTGCATTATGTAGTGGAACCACTCCCCGCCCTAAATTATGTAGCGCCGACCTAATAATGTGGTCAGAGGTGCCCAAACACCTGCGTCTGTAAACACAGGTAGAATGTTAAAATCTGGACTAACGCTGTCCATGTGCTACGTCTGATATTTGAACAGTGCCAGGGCAGTTCTAGTCACCAGTCAGCCGAGCCTAAACCTGGACCAGCACATGAACACCCTGACAATCAAACACGCGTATGTGCGAGGACTATAAGCGTAGGAGTTCTGAATATCCTTCGAGTGAGTAGACATGCAGCATGGGTCAAGAGCAGTAGGAAACAGGGAATGTCGTAAGTGTAGTACTGCAGTTTTCCCAGCAGGAGAATGGATGCCTGCTGTGTAAGGGAAGTGGTGAGGCGTATGTCAGAGTAGCTGTGAACCATGGGTATACATATAAATGAGCCAGAACAACAATAGTGTAGTGGTTAGAGCATCCACCTAACGTAAAGGCATTCCCGGTTCAAGTACGACTATAGCACATATTAATTGTGTAATGAATGCCTCTGTGCTGTAAAGCCAACATTTATACATGTAAAGGTGACCGCGTTCGCATGGGTCCGTTAACTGGATTCCATCAATCAACATGGTACTTTCATAAGGAATAAGGCACATGTAATCCCAAAGAAGTGCCAGTAATCATATGTAACTCAGAATAAGTAGATGCAAGTGCGCCAGCGCGGGTGTACGCAGCTATTAGCATAGCAAATGTATGTTGTCTTGTACAGCTGTAACTTTTATATAGATATATATATAGATAGATAGATGTGAGTATAGGTAAATATCCACAGACATAACAGAAATATGCAATTATATATCTATATATATATCTATATATACATATATATATATATATATATATATATATATATATATACACACATATATATATATATATATATATATATATATATCTATGTAAGGAACGCCGAAAGACAAAAGCAAACATAAGGGTTGTGAAGGGAATCTAGAGCAAGTAAGGAATTATAAAGTGCTCGCAGCGTATGTCAGATAAAGCTGCACAAGTGTGAGTAGAGCACCGCTATTCACACCAGAGGCAGGGTTATACCAGTGGCCATAACATCGTTGAAGTGCTATGTCAACATTGTAAACAGACGGAATGTAGTACATGTTGCGACCACCTACACTTATAACCCGCAAACCGTTCGTAATCCATAACACCAGGAAAGGCACGTATGTTCTAATATGAATGGATGGTGAGCCTGTGAATACATGAGGTGGTACAAAATGTGTGTAGGGCCCCAACGCTCTGGAGAGGGCAATGTGTAACGGTGTGTCATGGCTGCGATATCAGCTGTATAACGGCTGTTATGCATGGAAACTCAACACGGGTGTGCTGGAGAAACTATGGATATGCAATTATGGACACAGGAGTGCTAGGGTATGTTGCGCTGGGTGCAATGGAGCGGCCCATGGAGGTCAGCTAGTATGTAGGTGCGATTCCCAGATAGAGCATCATTTGCGTGAAGACATGCTTGAATGGGCGTATCATTGTCAGACGTTGTGCGTCAGGGCTGGCAGCCCGGCATGTAAAACCTATACGCCACCCATGAGCGGAACGGAGTTCTGCTGTGACAACCCCAAACCCGGAAAAGCAGAAACACACAACTACATGAAGACATCAGTATGTTGATGTACAATCTCAGTAACACAAACACTCATTCTATCAACAGTAATAATATGAATGTGCACAGAAACAAACACAGTAGCAGGAATAATAGGCTGCGCATACGAGTAATAGGTCGAATGATACTGTATCACATCACATTTATCAGCGGCACCCCAGACATGAAAACTGTGCAACATCTGTCCGCTGTATAATGTGCAATATACTGATCACAACTTCACCGGAGTGAAGTGTCACTGTCATAATGACTAAGGCAATAGTATGCTGTTGAAGCAGGGATAAAACCCAATACGCATGTGTAAGTGTCTATGTCCGGGAAATGTATAGGTTAACGGACACACAGATGTATACATAGATAAAAACATATATATATATATATATATATATATATATATATATAGATATATATATATATTAATTTATATACACAGATATATTTATACAGATATATATATATATATATATATATATATATATATATATATATATATATATATATATATATATATATATATATATATATATATATATATATATATATATATATATATATATATATATATATATATATATATATATACACAAACAACAGGTATTGATATATAGACATACATACAAAACAAATATATATGTCATTGTAGATATACACATGTACATAACTAGGTTACTTTACAGCAATTAGGGGTAACATATCTACAGCCCGGGCATATGTGACTGGGAGGTCCAATAAATAAATGGTGTACCCCCCACACCGCCCAGCTAGGCCGGTCAGACATACAGACAGACAATACAGATCAATACACTGCCGCTGTCCAAAACACCGGTAGGAAAGTACCAGTGGGAGAGATCTGCAAGGTCTACACTTTAAACATGAATAACGGAGTCCCTTGTGGGACCCCAAAAATTCAGGGTACGTGTGAACCTGTTGTCATCGATGCGAGCAGGATGTAGGTGTACATGGAACAGTAGGTTGTGCAAGTGTGATAATACATGGGTTGACAAAACGTACGACATGTGTCCCGAGACGGGGAGAGTGGGCAATGTGTAGGGGTGTGCTCATACCCCAGCTGCGCTCGCAGTAAGTATTTGTCATGACTGCTGTAGAGGGGTGCCAGGTAGGTGGACCATGGGTATGCAATAATGGGCTTAAGTGGGCAGGTACTGGTTGGCAGAGATGTAGTAGGCCTGCCCAGTGGAAGTCATTAATATTCTTATGTGGGCATAGCATACGCCTACACCTCTCAAACCTGAAGAGCACATCTACCGGATAGTCTGTAAACCATCGGGGGAATACACAGAGACCAAATCAGTGCCGTATACCTGATTAGCACGGACGTCCATAGTTATGAATCAGAATGTAACAAAGTCCAACTAAACACTTCCGGAACTAGTGATATTAGGTGGACAGGTGGCGGAATACAGGTAATGACAGATAACAGCATGTATGAGTCATAAACAGCATGTACCTCGACAAACGTGAATGAATACATATGCTCTGTGACTGTAAATGTGTCTGGTTAATAGAACCAATCATCTAAATGTGTCCCACAGGGTGTTATGCATTGTTCCTGATACAGTGTTCATTCACACCCATTGGTATGTGAGGTCTGCTAGTGACGGAAAGTGCATAATTTGCTGACCACCTTAGGTAGATGATAGCATAATAGATGAGGTTCAACACCCGTACGCCTCTGAGGGACACATCCGTCTGGGCAGTTGTGTCCTGCAAAATGACAGTTATGGCACATGGCCTATGAGTTCGGGAAAGGAGGCTATATAGTGTGTGTAGTGGTGTCAGAAATTAATTTGTTGTATCAGAAGCAGCTACATGTAATAGGAAACAGTATTAGCAATTATAATGCTACAAGAATAACCTTAACATATGCAAACTGTGGAAGTCGTCAGTTTACCACTGGCTGTGGGTATGTGTTGCCTTGAAACATGTGATAGCTCTACATATAGGGTCTATAGGGCTGCCACCATTCTGAATGGCCAAAGTGGAACCTGCTCTGTAGAAATGTCAGACATACCAGAGCAGAACATACCTACAGCCATGCACAGTACAGAAATATACATATCGGCACAAATCAAAGCGTAGTTTAGCAGCAGTAATGTTGCTTATGCTACTACATATAACATATCGACATGTCAGGTATACAAGACCTGTAACAAGCAACCACTGCAGACACGTACAACATGAGAATGTCAGGACAGTTGCAATGGCTAGAGTATTGTCCATACCTCTCAACTGTCCCTGATTTTCAGGGACGTCCCTGATTTTGACTGAAAGTTTAACTCTGTCCCTTTGAATCCCTCGTAAAATTAGTGACTTTTGGAGGAAAGGTGGTGAATTACACTTAATGACTAATGACAATAAGTAAGAGTTATAAACTTCTTTTACTTCAGAAAATGTGTATTAATTGATACGCTCTGATTCTGTCAATGTTTCAAGTTAATAGCACTACTTGTTTAAAAGTGTCCCTGATTGTCCCTGATGTTTTCTTGACTTGTCCCTGATTCAGTAGAAATTTGTCCCCGATTGGTTGAGAGGTCTGGTATTGTCACATGACATATGCCTAATGAGGGAATGTCCCATGCAAAGTGGGAAAGGTGTCACTCCTACAGTCTCCCGTCATGCAATCTGAAAGGTGGAAAATGTACAGTAGATATGCGGTAGCATGACTCGGTGGACAGCTGCGTTAACAAAATCATATTCACATGTCAGCATTGCAGGGTATCGGTTCCCATGTATCAGGCAGATGGGAGCAGACCGTATGAGGAACACGCATATAATATGATTACGTCACTGGACAGGCCACCTAGTCCATACAGTTGAACGCCTGCCATCGCCAAATGGTTACACATACTCGATAATGTAGTCATGTAGTCCGATGTAATACGCATCACAAGGGATTGCACATACCCAGCGTGAGTGACAAATGTAAAAAGAAATGTCGGTGAGCGAGCGGCTGTAAGCATGTTTGTCTACCAGTATGCCAGTAGTGCACTGTCAAAGAAATGCGGAGTCTAAACGGATATAAGGTGCTGTAACCAGAGGTCAGCAGTGCTTAACACTGTACAAACCCACGCACAACTGCTCCCACCTGCTGGAATGTACCTTACCCAGTCCGTATCCAAAGGCGTCGGTCTGTCCGCAAACAAAAAGCCGCCCTATTCACGTGTTGGTAGCAGTACCCTGCGCACATAGCTCATGTGAATTAACAATAGACCAATGCATATGTACAGACAATAGACCACACACACAACATACAGCGCAGTCATCCAACAGTATAGCAATGTACTGGCAGATATGTCCGGACCACTGGTGCATGCATGCCTGGCTGTCCTGTGTTTCAGTGTGTGAGCATGCCCAGTATGACTGTTAGGCATGTTGTCGACCGACATTACCATCATACCATCATGTGTGTGAGCATGCCAAGTATGGTCAACTGTATTGCATGTGTCACATGTCCAGATAGTTAGTACTGTGTTGCTGACCCCTCCGTTCTACACAGACAGGTGTCATGCTGTGTCTGCAGGGTAGCTAATAGTCATGTGGCATTGACAGTTGCTACATGTCTGTATAGCTTGGGGGGACATCCGACCGCAACTACAGTCCTACACAGCACCGTGGGTGGCGCACATGACTCTCATATGTGTAGGTTGGACGGGGGGGCACAGCTGACAGTTGTACACATCTGCCGCTACTGTACTGGTATGCCAGGTACTCCATGTCAGTGTGTGGACCTACCTAAATTGCTGGTTGGAGGGATACCAGTGTACATCAGATCCCAGCTTTAAACACCAGCACAGTGGTGTTGGATGTCCCAGCTTTCACAACCTACATCAAACTGCCTGGTCTGCTGTAGTCTGTGTGTGTCTTAGGGGGTTGGGATCATTCATTGGGCATATCCATAGACCATTGTATATCACTTGTCTGTATTGGTCCACACCTGTCCAGCTGCATGGAACGTGTGTGGGCTGTACGGACACACATGATGGTCAGCCCATAATTTTCAGTGGGTTAGGACACCCTGTGTACTAATGGCTACCATTGTGACCCCCGTATGTGCTACAGAGGTAATAGTGCCACTATGGATGTGTACTGTCTGCTGCCCTAACATTCGGCCACCACAGTCACTTGTATGCTCACATACATACCATAGCAATGGGTAAATACACATTCTAATACATCTGCCAATTGTTAGGTCAATAGACATACCCTGGGGGTGTTCTGGACCTGAGGCCGGTGCTGGAGGGCTGCCTATATCGGATGCACACAGTGCACCTCCTATACATGGCCGAGCACAGGTAGTGTCATGTTTGGCATCCACTGTACTGTGTGCGGGTCAGAGAGGGGAAATCCGTGGGTACCTACTGTGTCAGTGCATATGCCTTGTGTTGCCTCTTTGCCAAGGGCAGGTCATACTGTGCTTGGCCTTTCGCCGACTGTGCCCTGCTCAGGTAGTTCCTTCGCCAAGTCACACTGTGCCTGTACAGGCCTTGGCAGTGGTGTTGGGCTGTATGGCCCTGTCCCATGCTGTTCCTGCTGCAACTGTTACTGCAGGATAAGATTGTGTAGCATAGCAAATACCATAACAATTTGTGTGCATGTAGCTAGTGAATACTGCAGGGCTCCACCGGATGTGTCCAGATACCAGAACCATGAACTGAGCATCCCAAACACATGCACAATTATATGTCTTGCCTGTGCATCCGCCTCATTATGGTGTGAGTGTTCAGGTGTGTGTGCATTGCTGATGAGTGTCATAAGCCACAACACCAGTGTTTACCCAGCATCCCCCGCTAGGAGACTGTAGGGGATGTCCATATTGGCATTGGTGTGGTGCAGCTGTGTCAGAAGCCATATATCAGAATCATCATAGCTTCCAGGGCAGACAGCACACACATTCAATCTCATGCCCTGGCCATCGCATATGGCCTAGCTATTGGAGGGTATGCCCCTGCAGTGACTGTAGACCCTACCATACTTACTGGGTGGTGCTTCCATGTGTATGTGTGTGCAGGCTATAGCACCCAGTACCCCAGGGTAGTCATCCATGTGGTTGAACTGATGCATATTGCTGGTCTACTAATCACGTCTGTTGAGGACATGTACGTGCTCACTAGCATGTGTTGACATGGCGTCTGTGAACTGGTGCAATACTCTGGATGCAGATGCCTGTGAGATACCCATGATATCCCCAGTTGTGCTGTGTGAGGTACCTGCGGCTTGTACACCTAGGCCAACACATACCATGGCATCCACTGTGATGGGTTTCCCTCGGCCTGTTTGATGTGTCAGGTGTGGCAGGCACAGGTCAACAAGCCGCTGTAGGAGGTCTCTGTCCACCCCATAGTGCTCCACCATCCCTAGCTCATGTAGCCCCTGGTAAGGCACCCTAGGTCTATAAAGTCTTATGTCACCCCAGTAAGGGTTGTTCAGCAGCATACACATCCTCACTGCCCACTGCCTCCTGCACATGTTGGTTTATGTTGCCTGCTGCAGCCCGTCTCATTTGGTTGGACTGTGTCGTGACATGTCCCCGCAGGTATACACCAGTGGTGTAGAGAGTGGAAGAAACCTGTGTGTATGCTGCTTGCTCACATTACCTTACTGTTCAGGTGCGGGCTGGCCATGTCATCTGCTGATTGTGCTGATCAACACCTGTTTGTGCAGCCTGTACACCCTGACTACCCCACCACTGCTGTCGTCCCTCCCAATGTCACCATGCAGGTATAGACACACCCCTAGCTTAGGCGTGCTAAGGCAGGAGCACTCCCGAGGCACAGTTCTGCAATGTATGTACAGTATGCCTGATCCCCCATCCTATGTTGTCAACTATATTCGAGCCCTGCACCTGGCTAACTACACACATACACTCCAGGGACCTGCATCACACCCTGGGGATAAATGGGATACACTATTGTCAACCTCATCTGCATAGTATAGTCTTCTAATGAATAGTCATATGACCCATACCGAACCTCCAAATTAATAACCACTGCTCAGTGTCACTCAGATCCGTACACAACTGGCAACAGGTGCCTTACTATCACCATATTCGATGTCCCATGGTCTTCCCAGCAACAAAATAACCGGTGTCTACACGACTACAACCCATGACCCTGCACACTACAGACGATGTGCATTACCACTATGCCATTGCAGATGTACATACATCCCAGGTTATCACGTACAGATCATCCGGCACAAACATTCAATAGTGCTGATGTCCCCAGACATATATGTTCACATCTATATCTATCTCTCTGTATCTACATATATCATATATATTATTTGTATACATAGACATATATATAAATATATATATATATATATATCTATGCATACATACATACACACATATACATGTACACACATATGTAGATATTGCATGTATATCACAACAGTGGACCACATGACAGCAAAGCATTAGACAAGAATGAAAAGGAAACTACATGTGCCACCTGCATCATGTAGTGTTTTTACTATCAAGGCACGTGTGTTTTGTTGCGTCACACGGGTCAGACTGTATCAAGGGTAAGAGTAGGACTGCTGACATTTACTCAACAGACCTATTGGCAAATGTATGTGTTGACAACCCAGTGTCTTGACAGAATATGCGGGCTGTGGACACTATATAGGTCAGCAACAAAACACACTGAACACATCCCGCAGCTAGTCACCCACAGATACCAACACACCCTGTATAACTGCCAAACACACACACCTGCTATGCCTTGGAATCAAGCACCTACCTGTTTAGTCTACCACACTACAGCATTACACAGTAACAGAACGTGCTACTGAGTTTCAGCATCACCGCACTCCCACAGGCATACTTCTAGGTGGATGACATCATCAGCAAAGGCAAAAATGCCGATAGGGAATGTATGGGGAGTGTGCCGTCTAAAAGCATTATTCTGTCCCCAGGCAGCTGGAAACACACACACACACTTGGCAGGGCTGGGAGTCAAACATACACCTAATTACCTTATCATATTACAGCATTACACAGTTACAGAACATGCTACCGAGATTACTGGAACACAGCACTCCCGGAGGCATACTTCTAGGTGTATGACATCATCCGCAGAGGCAAAGATGCCGATAGGGAATGTATGGGGAGTGAGCCATCTAAAAGCATTACTCTGTCCCCAGGCAGCTGGAAACACATACACACTCGTCAAGGCTGAGAGTTGAACATACACCTAATTACCTTATCACACTACAGCATTACGCAGTTACAGAACATGCTACTGAGATTACTGAAACACAGCACTCCCAGAGGCATACTTCTAAGTGGATGACATCATCCGCAAAGGCAAAGACGCCGATAGGGAATATATGGGGAGTGAGCCATCTAAAAGCATTACTCTGTCCCCAGGCAGCTGGCAGTACACACACACACACACACACACACACACACACACACACACTTGGCAGTGCTGGGAGTCGAACATACACCTAACTATCTTATCACACTGCAGCATTCCACAGTTACAGAATGTGCTACCGAGATTACTGGAACACAGCACTCCCAGAGGCATGTTTCTAGGTGGATGACATCATCCGCAAAGGCAACGACGCCGATAGGGAATATATGGGGAGTGAGCCATCTAAAAGCATTACTCAGTCCCCAGGCAGCTGGAAACACACACACACACACACACTTGGCAGGGCTGGGAGTTGAATATACATCTAACTACCTTATCATACTACAGCATTACGCAGTTACAGAAGGCGCTACCGAGATTACTGGAACACAGCACTCCCAGAGGCATACTTCTAGGTGGATGACATCATCTGAAAAGGCAAAGATGCCGATAGGGAATATATGGGGAGTGAGCCATCTAAAAGCATTACTCTGTCCCCTGGCAGCTGGAAACTCACACACACACACAGACACACACACTTCGTAGGGCTGGGAGTCGAACATACACCTAACTACCTTATCACACTACAGCATTACGCAATTACAGAACGTGCTACCAAGATTACTGGAGCACAGCACTCCCAGAGGCATACTTCTAGGTGGGTGACATCATCTGCAAAGGCAAAGATGCCGATAGGGAGTGTATGGGGAGTGAGCCGTCTAAAAGCATTACTCTGTCCCCAGGCAGCTGGAAACACATGCACACACACACACTTGGCAGGGCTGGGAGTCGAACATACTCCTAACTACCTTATCACACTACAGCATTACGCAGTCACAGAATGTGCTACCGAGATTACTGGAACACAGCACTTCCAGAGGCATACTTCTAGGTGGATGCCATCATCCGCAGAGGCAAAGACGCCGATAGGGAATGTATGGGGAGTGAGCCGTCTAAAAGCATTACTCTGTCCCCAGGCAGCTGGAAACACACACACACTTGGTAGGGCTGGGAGTCAAATATACACCTAACTACCTTATCACACTACAGCATTATGCAGTTACAGAACATGCTACTGAGATTACTGGAACACAGCACTCCCGAGGCATACTTCTAGGTGGATGACATCATCCGCAAAGGCAAAGACACCGATAGGGAATGTATAGAGAGTGAGCAGTCTAAAAGCATATTACTGTCCCAAGGTAGACATAGACAAACACATGGCAGTGGTGTGAGCGGGACAACTGCCTATCTATGGAGCACTATTACAACACCACATAGATACGAGACACGCCACAGACAGTACACCCTTCAAAACAGTCAACCAGTGTGTTCAATGTAGGAATCCATCCTGACGTGGGGTATGGACATCTATTGCCTGGATGACCACCATCGCTATACAGGATTTCAATGGCCATACCCATATACAGAGGCACATAACCGACACAAGGTGTCACTGGGCATGCTCACACACTTAGTATCACACGTCCGTTTGGAATGTACTGTGTGTCCATCTACACAACAGCGTACTGGGCATGCTCACACACTTAGTAGTAGCGAAGGGCTGTCTTGCATGCACATGGATTCTAAACACGGAAGGGCACAGTTTGGAATGTACTGTGTGTCCATCTACACAACGGCATACTGGGCATGCTCACACACTTAGTAGTAGCGAAGGGCTGTCTTGCATGCACACGGATTCTAAACACGGAAGGGCACAGTTTGGTGTTACTGTCCCCACGTACATGAAGGCCACTCACATGTACTGACCAGTACACACTCAAGAGCCATCACAGATGTCTCAGGTGCAGATCAGTGGTAAATGCCACATTCTACTATGTAGCCCTCAGACATCACAATGTCCTTGGACCAGCAACACACATCCATACATTACTACGACACCATGTGACTCATGACCAGTGGACTGTACATAGGTCTACAGCAACTGTACAGACTACACATGTACTGACAGGGTTCCATCATGTGTTATGCAATGCAATGATACCACTGTTCATAACCAGGTTGGCTCTACACACAACAGGGGCCCTGGGTCTTACACAGCTGTAACAGATGACTGTCGCTGTACACCAAAGAACACTCATGTTTGGATATGACATACATGTAATCACAGTACATGGCCCACACACACACAACACATATGTACATAGCATAGCTTTTGCTGTCCTCCATGCAGACAAGTGGCTGCAGCAATCACACGCATGCACATGGAAGGTAGGTCCATGGCTGTTGAATGCTAACAGTACATAAGGTAGCAATTTTGACTGAGGTAACATTCCCTCTGTACTAGTTACCAATGACAACTGTCATATCATACAACAGTTCATGTGTTATGTATGTCATCACACATGTCCACCAACTGCAATGCATACAAACATGGCTACATGACAGGAATGTAGGACCAACACACATGCACATGTAGTGGTGTGCATGCAGCTACCATGCATGTGCAGTAGCTGATGTATGTCATTCATCTGTGCCTAACTACAACATGCAGTTGCAATGCAGCCCCATCATTGACACCTGTATATGGTGAAATACTGACAGTACGGTAGGATGTACATCAGGTATGGATGGATGTGTGTACATAAAGTGGTGATCCACCTTTGCAGATGGATGTTTGCTGAAGACGGCTCACAGGTGTGTCACAAGCCATCCTACCATTACATATGCAAACAGTACAATATGTTACTGTTACTTGAAGGTGAAGACATACAACCTACACAGTGGTCAGGGTGTTACTGACTGTAAATCACTTGACACCTGTAACACTTACATCCTCCCATGTGCATATAGCAGCACAATTGCCGAAGGTAGCGTTGGTACACATAATGCAGCCAATACTGCTGCATGTCTGTCAGACGTATCATCGTATAGCAGGTGTATGATTCACAGTACTGCCATTTGTGTTTGCTTGTGTGACCATATATGCCACGTATGGCGGGGAATACATCCCAATTGTTACACACCACTGCACACTGTTGTAGAGATTTGTACATACTGCAGTGTAGAAAGCATGACGTAGGCAGGGGTGGTGTGTGTATCACACACGTCAGCTATCTGTATGTGAATGACATTTGTGGACTCCACAGTGTGTGTGTGTGTGTGTGTGTGTGTGTGTGTGTGTGTGTGTGTGTGTGTGTGTGTGTGTGTGTATGTATGTATGGCTGTCTGGTGCATGGAGTGAGGGTGTATGCTACCATACAGAAGAGACAGGATCCCTAACCCCTCATGGTGATGCAGTCTACTACCCTGTTGATGCCATCGGTCTCAGCCTTACTGGCTAGCTGTACATGTTCATTCTCTGCGTCACGTCATGTGGGTGCACAGTACTGTGAGGGTGATTACCACATAGGCAGGGGTCCTCACCTCAACACTATCAAGTGTGCGTTATAGTGTTGTTGACCCCGTGAGTGTGGGCATGTTACTGTGTGTTTCTGTGTATGTCTGTGTGTGTTCTCATCCTGTAATGTGACAGTGTATTACTGCTACACAGTGAGGTCTCATGCTATCAAGTGGCCTCTAACGTTATCATCGGCCAGACCACTGTGTAAACCCCCTGCACCATGTTACCATACCCGTGATGTGACCTTGTATGGATGTCATGTCTCTAGCCACTGTAGCCTATTAAACAGCCCACATGCTTCTGGATCAGTAGATGTGTGGACATCTGTGGAATGGTAGCCTTTCTAACAGTGAGGTTGAGGCTACATATAGCATGCTGGTATTGCCATACATGCCTGTGAGTACTCCACATTTACCCATGTGAAACTGCAAATACTGCTACTTATTGGCACATGCAAGTAGACCTTAAGGAGGGAAGCAGGGCATAATTACCAACATGCTGTTACCGTTGTTACCAAGACACATACTGCGAACATATAACAATGCATTATAAACCTGTGCTACATGATATGCCTGGTGCGTGTCAACAGTACACAACTAATGTAATATACACTTATCTCACTATTCTGTTCACCCTGTGCATCAGACCATATGAGCATGTCCCTGCACCGTTGGTGTGGATGACAGGGATGCGGCACAGGCATCATCATATGCACAGGGTGATAATGTTTACCAGGGGCATAGGCTGCACCAGTGGATGACATCATGTGTGTGGGTAAGGGCTGGTGATCTGATTGGACATGTGTGATCATTATGCATGTGGGTGTTGCAGTGCCCTACAGATGTTTCTGCAGTGTGCGTGTATGTGTGCACACAGTTCTGCCTTTTGTCAGGCCTACACAGGGGTATTATTGACAGCTCCAGATTGTACAGACCAGGATGTACAGCTCACTGTGTCCGGCCATGGCCACGTGACCTGTGCCTGCCAGGGGTTGCACGGGCACTACCAGGCGGAGGTGCAGATTGGCTACTGACCGATGACACATGTCCACTGGAACCGTGTCCCCGCTGGGAATGTCCAGGGCCATGTCCACGTGGCCTGCTGTGTCCTGGTGTGGACAGCACAGCGCCAGCTGCACTGCTACTCTACTGCTACTGGCACTATGGGAGCGGGCATGTGAGGTGGCTCGTTCACGTTGACCTGCACTAGGTGGTGTAGCTGGCCTACATCCACATGGCCTATGCCTCACTCCTACCAGATGTTACAGCACAGACAGCTCATGCTCGTGGATTGCCATGCCATGGTCAAGGATTCCAACCGTGTCACCCAATCGCCTGTCCAGAACATCAGCATTTGACAATGCCTGGATGTTGTTGTGTAGAGTATGGATAGCAGCACTCTGAAGCCTCTGCCCTTCTCTGTTCTGCTGTTCAGCATGTGCCTGTGCTGCCATTACAGTCTGGAATATGCATCTGGTGACACCAGCTGCTGTGCTCTGTCCTGCAGGTGCATGTCTGCCAGAGGTCCTCCTATGAGCGGCACTGGCCACATGCCTGTGTGGCACATCTGCAGTCATTACACTGACACCATGGTGTGGAAACACACCTTCTGTAGCCACCACACGTTCCTGTTCCAAGTTAACACACGCTGACTGTCCTTCCTCTATGGCCACTGGTGATGGGGTATGTGTTGACATGAGAACTGTGTGCAGGGAAGACCATAGCTGGGATGGCAACCATTGGCACAGATTCAGCCCCGGACAACCCTGTCTGTATCTCATGCATATGTTCATCACTGCTAGTATCTGTGGGGACACTAACATCAGATGGACTGCAGGAGGGTAACGCACCTACATCACCTGTGAATGCAAAGAAAGACTCTACATTACAATAGACACACACAGACACACACACACACAGACACACGCACACAGCACACACACACAGACACACAGACACACAGACACACACACAGACACAGACACACAGACACACAGACACACAGACACATCATGCATGTGATTTGACAGACGGCATGCAGCATGCATGTGATACAGCAGATGGCATGCAGCTCAGACATTAATAGTGGTAGTTAGCATACCTCCCTGGGTTGCACACAACAGCAAGCAGGTGTCATATCAGTAGCCATGCAGTTCACACAATCATGGTAGTAAGCATGCATCCCTGTGATACACCATGTGGACCAGCACAGGTTAACAGTACACATGGCTGAAGTGACCTTGACATGTAATCTGCTGACGTGTGCATTGACATGCATACATGTCTGACACAATGGTGTCCTGACACATGTATAGCGTTGTAATGGGTATCACATTGCAGTGTTGTCCGTGTGCCCTACAGATAGAATGCACTTTTAGTAAATGTGCATGAGCATTGAAGGGTAGTGTGAGGCATCTACATTGCTATACAGTGTGAAGTACAGACACTGTGCCATTGCATGGCATCATGAGGCGTCTGTATTACTGTACAGTGTGTAATACGCACACACAGTGCATAGCCATAACTGCGTGCATACACATTACATAACTGTGGATTGTGACAAATGTCGCTGAGGTGTATACACACCAAACCATGCTGTGTCATGTGACAGGTCACTGGAAAACCTACGGATTACACCCCTGCACAACTATTACAAAGTCTTAGCTGCCTGGAAACCATGTCCACACATGGCAGACTTGTCAATACACCATGTCTCACATGACATTAATGTACCACACACACGAGGTGCACAGCTGACAGTGATGTCCTACAGCAGCAAGGGAAATGTACGGTATCCGTGGCCTGATGTGGTGTCAATGTTTTTGGAAGCTGTACAGGTGACTACTGTCATGCTATGACATAGTCGTGATGTTCAGCACATCTTATATGGTCGAATTAAGTGACACCTCCACTAGCTGTGCACAGGCTTTTAGGATGTCCAGTGTTCCACATCAGCTATATTATCAGTCAACTAAGGCTATAGTTGGACCATGTGTTGACAATGTGCAACAGGGTGTATACACATCACATCTACTGTGTGGCTACATGTCTCTGGCCATCCTCCATAGCCATGTGTGAACATGTGTTGGCCAAATGTTTGTGATGGCCATCTATCTCACATGTCTGTGTTGTCCCATATGACATACACCCATAGATGTTAGATATGTCACTGTCCACAGGGCTATGCAGACAACGGGTTGTATGTTTGGTATGTGGGGTATGTATTATGGAACAGTGAGACAATATTGCAGCCGGAACACTACATGTCTGGGACATGTCAGATGGCACATCACAATGTGTGCACCCATTGCAGGGGCATATTACACAATGGTGACTCCTGTAGGCTGCTCATATTCCAGCTCACTGTGTGGTACTGTTTGCGTACCACACATGTGTTGTTCCAATGTATAGTACATATGCCTACATTGAACACCTCCACCATTTTATGCACAGCTGTCCACACATCTAGCAATGACAGATACTGTGGTTTCATGTCGGTGTTTCATTTAGTTTGTATATATTGCACATGGGTAGCCAGTGTGAATGATGACAGATGCGACCTGTATATCGTGATTGGACCATACATTATGTGTACGTGTGTTAACTGGCCACATGGCGAATAGATATATGCATTAACATGCCTGATACTGATAACTGTCTCACCTGCAACGAACTGATGTCTGTGCGGCATGCCAGAAGTACCTGTATAGGGGTGGCACAGCAGTTTAAACATTATCCATGACTGTATGACAGCCACAGGGTGCACTGTGCATGTTAACACATTTGCCTGTACAATAGCATATAGTATGCACATGTGTGCATACACAGGTTAGCATACTGTAGTATGTGGCATGTGTGTAAACATACCTTGCATATGATGTTACATTACATATTGTAGAGTGACACATGCAACTAAATGAGATATAATAGTCATATGTGCAGTAGTGACTTACCAGGCAACTCCAGGCTCATTGGTTGGGAGACACCCACCTCCATGATGGCAGCTAGTGTTTGTGGATGCTGTTCTGAGGGTGTCCCCAGGCTGGCCAGTAGCTCCTCGGTGGTTGTGAGTGGGGGCTGGGTTGGTGGCCCACCACCGGTTCTACCTTGTTCCCTGGCGATTGCATTGGCACGCTGTTTCGCATGTCGTATCAGGTCCGTGCAGTGTCTGCGCACCTGCTGGTAGGTGTGGCTATGGCCACCCACATCATTAACCCTCCTGCTGAGGTCCTGCCACAGGTCGTCATGCTGCTGGGCATGCTGTGGCACATGGCTGAACAACACCTCGTAGTTCTCATGGAGGTACGGGATGAGGGCATCATCCTCCACGTGGCTATACGCTGGCAGGCGTGAATGAGGCATTATCTGGAAGACATAATGATGGAGACAGGTCACAGTATCACAGAGATTACAGAGATACAGCTCCACATACATTTGTATTAAATCTAGTACATCTGAACAGTTATCTTTGCAAATCGTCATGACACTGACACGACTGACATGTTTGTGTCACAAACATGTAACACCCGTTATGCATTGGCTATCATCACCATATATGTGTGTCACCTCATTACATTGTTCATACTCCATGTGAATGCTGTCTTGATGTGGGCATGTCTGTTTGCTTGTACTGGTGTCCTTACCTATCAGCACATGCCTGGATGTGTCCACAGTAATGCTGTTGACCTTGATGCTGTGTATATGTCACATATCAACATATACACTGCCTTAATGGACATGAGCAGTGACAATGCACACATACGCACGGAAACCTTTACATGCATGTGTTTTGCCATATACATCTACACGGCACTGTACAGCAGTTCAACATCCTGCCACGTATCGCCTGTGTTGCACATGTGATAGACATGGGAGAATGGCTAGCCGGACATCATTCGCAGGGATGGTTATTAACTATAGCATGTACGGGCAAGGTTTTTTAGCTGTATCCGACAGCCATTTTGCCACCACGAGGTGCATCAGTGCCACATTACTGATCCAGACAGTTAATAATACATCTACCATGTGGTCATCGCACCATGTATGACAGAGATGACATGTGCAGCTTTGATGGACAGGGTTGCATGGTATGGCAGGAGTATGTAACATGTATGGCACAGGGATCTGTCCAGCATGTGGAGATCCTTGTAGTAGGACGGTGGCTGTCCATGACATATGTCTTTCAGATCAGGATATGTACGTGTAGCATGTCCAACATCACAGTGTAGCACATGTCTTTATGCAAGGTAGCCAGAATGCTGCATAGTGGAGGTGGGGATTGTGAAGGCTGGTATCGCCCATCCACACATGGCCAATACCCCTTAAAGGTGATATGTGATCCAATATTGGTCACCTGAGTACTGAGTATGCCTGTCCAATGATCTCCATGCTCATGGATGGCACCCTGTCATGACATGGGTGCCTCGTATGACTACCTAATAGGCCTGGAGATGTCACCAACTCAGGGAGGTGAACTGCACAGCACCATCCCTTACACAGTGTCCATAATGTTGACCGCTGCCTAGGTGGTAGTTAATGGGTACAGGGTTATTCACCTAGCGGTGACAATGCTATTATCAGCTGTCTGATTGTGCACATATGTCACACACCTCACCCACAAAGCCCATTCTGTATGTTGTCCACAACATTGAGACAGCTATTGCTCCTAGTCATGGCCATTCACATCCTTACATACACAGATGCCTCCCATTTGTCTGTGTGGTATGGGCTACAATGAGGGAAGAGTACAAAACATTAACCCAGTTTTACTGTAGCTGCCACTGGTGTGATGCACATGTCACTCAGACATCTTTTGTAGTGTTGCTTCTGTCAACAGGCCACTGGTAGAACACTCCTGTAACATATGAAGGTACATCTAGTATACTCAGTTTAGCTGAAACACGGTATGGGTGATGATGTCCTATGACCTGTCACACGTATGCTATGCAGTGTGAAATCATCCGTACTGTCATCTACTTCTGTACTGCTAACATCTATGTTGATAAAGGTTCATAGACTTGCAGATCATACTCAGCAGGGTAATAGTGCAGTGCCTCCAATTATGACTGTCGTCTCCACTTGTGGGTTGCAGTGGGTTGATATTATCCAGCACCCTATCTGTATTGCATATTCATGCTCAGCACTTGTTCAGAACATGTAAGCACTTCATGAGCTACTAATTACTATAGCACCCATTCCAACTCATTTCTTACAAGTACACTGTCTGTCCTTACATTTCCAGCTTGTTTACAGTGTAACAGCTGTTGTACACACGTAACTCGCATATCTTGTGAGACATGGTTAAATATACAGGCATGTCCAAGTGTCACTTACCAGTGCTATTGCCTGTCTATATGATGAATATGGCAAACATGTGGCAATAGAGCAATTGTCTCATGTACACAGTCAATGCTCACCTCCCAACATATGACACTACCGCCTGTGGGAGATGCACATATGTAGCCATGCTGGGGGTAATGCTGTCATCAACCCAGACTGAACCTAACATTCATGTGGGGACATTTAACATTTGCAACACACCCCACTCATCACATAGTCTCACTAGATCTCCACCACCACAGGCCACACATAGTATGAGTACATTTGCAGAACCTCTCCATACTCTGTGTAGGCAACAGAGGCAGCCCCCATCACCAAACACAACAACAATTACTTATAGCCCACAGACTCATGTGTGCCCATCAACTACAGCCAATAGGGTGTTATAACATACCCAACACACCGGTCATAGGTGACTCTGTAGGCGGTCACACTGATACGCCAGGGATGACTGCAGTGGCTGTACTGTACAGAGGTGCAGGTGACACATGGCTCTGCTGTTCACAGACAGGACACTACCCTAGAGAGGTGCCGGCGGTGTAAACACTGTAGTTGGGCTTACACATAGACTTGCCAGACAGCATAGTACCTCACTATGAACCTGTGAAGCTATTACATGTCCTTTGTGCATGGTTAATTGAGTAGCTCTTCCATTTCGATTAGCTATCATGCTGTTAGAGTGTCCCATGACTACAAGCCATATGTATCCTGTTATTGTGTATTGTACATGCCGATAGTCGATACCTTTTGTTTGCATGATATAACAGTTATGCTGTGTAGAATATCTGACATATCTACCTACAATACTGTACATTACACATATTTTACACATTATCCCAAAATGCAAAGCATACTTGCACAGCAGGACCACCTTAGGCATGTTATTGTTGTTATATGCCCATACACATGCCTACTGTGACAGTATATCAACATGTACTATCCCCTGCTATGGCACGTACTTGTTGGACATACCCTACCACTGATGGCGGGTGGTGTGGAATTGTTCTGTTTAAAGCCCTCATGTAACATCCCTTGAGATGTATGTGATGTTTACCTTGTGGCTCACAGCAGGACACACAATTTCTACAAGCGTTACTATGCTCAACAAGACATCACTACATAACACCTTTTCCCACTTTATGCATTGCATACACTTTTAATTAATACAAAACAGGCTCTACATACACTAACATACTGAGTGTTCTACATACCTTGTTAGCATTCCGAATCTTCATAAATATCTCTCTTACACATTTACTGTTTAAATGGTTCTATGGTATGAGCCTACGGTTTGAATGTATGGCAAGTCATCGTTATAAATGTCAAACCTGTAACGTGGTTTCCTGCCACCAATTGGTGTTCCTGAGTAAATTATTACATGCACATCAGCTGTGCAGCCTCTCCATTCACCAATTACGCGGCAACAGTGGGGTACAATTGAATTCTCCACTTGGGCATTGCCCTTTTGCCCTACCTTTGGGGAGACGGCCTGTATGTGTTTTGTTGTGAGGAATTGCAACAGCAACTGCTATTTGTAGACATGGATATTTTGAATTCATGTCCCCCGTGGATTGTGTGTGATGGCTAGAGTATGTGGTTCTACATGTGAGTGTACCTGTCATCTCAACCGTCTGATAAGGGACTATTGCAAACAAAACCTGTAACATCGCCATCTGTTCCATTATACAACAGCTACAATTTCACATGGCCCCTTTACAAATGTGTCCCTCACAAGGTATGTTAACGCCTCTGCAGATGTAATTGAGTGAGTGGATGTTTGTGATGTTATTACAGTCTGCATTGCAATTGTTTCGGGTGTGTGGGGAGATGTAGGTGGGTATACATAGCATATACAAGTTTGTGGGGGTTGCATTTCTACATATTCCATGTATATGTGTGTGGGCTCCTTCCCTAATTGAAGACCTATCAGTTAGTAGATTGAACTATGGTTGTTACGGGCTTATATATTGAGCCATTGTTAATTGGTTTCTATATAGTATGCAGGTGAGGTTGATGCTTCCATACCTCCGAAAATACAGCGATATGTAAAGGAATGTTACTAAATGACAGCTGTCTCATGCATTTCTGTCACAGATATTTGCACTCATTGCAGTTGTGTTGGTGACTGAACCTCTTTGGCATGGGTTGCCACCTTTTCAATTGGCCATAGTGGGACATTTGCAGGACACACATTGGTGTTTACAGGCCGACACATACCCACGGTCAGTACACAGGATTGAATATACTTTTATCCTGAATACATACTTATTCTTGTAGCACTTTAGCTACTTATCATGTTTCATGTAACATTTACGTTTTGTAGATACAGAAATAACTATTTAATGCAACTATTACATAATATATGGGACATAATTATGTCCTACAATCTCGGACATTTGCCCTTTTTAATATTTTTTGTCAGGACACAACTGCCCAGGGAGGGGCTGTCCCTCTTAAAGTGGGACAGGTGGTAACCGTATGCCTACGGCCAGCTATAACCACACCTACCATAATGATCTACCTCCGAGTTAGCACTAACAGACACATGATGCGAACACACACACACATATTACAGTCCCACGGAAATGCACACGGCACCCTCAACACACATACACAGACTACAGCAAGCACAAACACAGTTGAACAAAGTTGAACACAGTACCTACATGGACCGCAACACTGGCAGCAATAACTAAATGTCCCTTAATATCGTGATAATATTACACGCTGTTCCAGTGTTCCGGTACTGTGTTCATTCGGTCTTTAAGCCTCGTGATTACACGTGTCGGTATGTGACACATTCCATAGTTGGCAGTATCCTATTTATATCTACCTCCATGGTTGTGTACATGTCGTTGACCTATCTATATATTTGCAGATATAGGTGAATCCATATATATATCAACATATATCTCTCTATCACCCTTTCTATCTCTATTATATATATATATATATATATATATATATATATATATATATATATGTGTGTGTGTGTGTGTGTGTATATATATATATATATATGAGAGAGAGTGAGAGGGAGAATACACCTTTCATTGTGTACATGTTGGTGTATACTGTTTCTTGGACTCCGCACGTTTGTGCTTGAACCTGTCACATTACACACCTGCCATTGGTACATCTTGGGTAGCTTAGTGTTAGGTGATTGTGTACATGATTGCGTGTTCTACTCCTGGCAGTGGTCGTTTTACCCTTCAGAGCAGGCACTATTAGTACAGGGGTGAATAATGCTGGTTTCACCTGTTCTGGACATCACTGACCATGATCTGCGTGATATTCAGAGAAGCTTAGCCCTGTTTCGCGCATATCCGTATAGTCATGTTTAAACGACGCTTACTAGCACTGGGCAACGCATATTCCCGCTAACACGTGCTAAACCTGATCTGATGACCTGCATCCAACATCCATTATTCGTGCCTTCGGGATTACGTAACATCCCTTGCAGGACGTGGAACTGGGAACATGCACTACAGTCAATGCATTTACCACTTGGGCATCTGGGATTTGTACATGTGTTATGGCATTTTGTATGTGGACTGTACTATGGCGGTTACTCCATACTGCAATCAAATGGATAACTCAGTTAGTTTACATATGGATGAGACCTATTAATGGTATGTCCAAGTGATGTTTAATGGATGCGCTCCAGCACTGGGAATGTATGTCACAGTGAGCCACACAACCATAGGTGGAGCATGCTGGGGTGACAGATACCTGTCATGGGTACACCCCATGCTTTGCCACTACATCCATGATTACATTATATGGAGCCCCTCATTAACACACCAGGGAATCCATGCAGAGTGTGTGGGGAACAGTGATTACACTCATGGATCCCGCAATTGGCTCTGCTCCACTGAGGGACAGTTGGTTACTCGATGTGGTGGTGACAGCAGACACTGTTTGCCTCGATTGATGAATGGCCTCTGACAATCGGGCATGTACCTACTGATGTACCTAGGAACCTATACATACAGTACCAACATATGCTGATAGGTGCGTGTACTGTTCAGGTGTTAACATTCCTTGTTCCAATAGCTGTTGTGTGTGTAATGGTTGAGGGCTGCCTATATAGGATTCACACAGTAGGCCACCTATACATTACAATTTACAGGTGGCCGTGTGTGTGTGCCATCCATTTTACTGTGTGTGCAGGTGGAGAGGTGTGTCAGTCCGTAGGGGCCTACACTGTCAGAGTATGTGCTATACGCTCCCTCTTTGCCAAGGCGTAGGCATATTGGGCATGCCTCCGACTGCCTACTGGGGCTGGCACAGGGTGTTCGTGGTCTGAATCCCTCTGTGCCTGTGATGGCCTTGGCAATTGCAGTGGGCTGTGAGGGCCTTCACCATTATGTCCCTGCTGCAGCTGTTTCCACAGGATCATATTATGTAGCATGGCACATGCTATGAAGATGTGGGAACACGTGCCTGGAGAGTACTGCAAGGCTCCACCAGATATGTCCAAGCAATGGAACTGTGATTTCAGCATCCTGAACACACGGTCTCTGATGATTCTGGTATGTGTGTGTGCCTCATTATGGCGTTCTTGCATGGGTGTGTGTGCATTTCTGATGGGAGTCATCAACCACGGCTCCAGTGCATAGCCAGCATCCCCCACAAGGTGGCCATGTGGGATATACCCTCTGATGAATACCTGATACAGCTGTGAGGCATGCCAGATGTGGGAGTCATGGTAGCTTCCAGGGCTGCCAGCACACACATCCATGATAATGCCCTGGGCATTGCACACAACCTGGCAGTTGATGGAGTGGTATCCCTTGTGGTTTTTGTAGCACCTACCATGCTCACCAGGTGGTGACTTGATATGTATGTGAGTGCAGTCTATCGCACCCAGTACCTCTGGGTAGTGTGCCACATGGTGGAAGAGATGCATATTGCTGGCCAACTCCTCCTGAGTTCGGGGGAAGTATATATGCTCACTGGCATGTGGTAACATTGCATCCAAGAACTGGTGTAGTACCCTGGATGCTGATGCCTGTGAGATCCCCATTATATCTCCAGTTGGCCTTTGAAAGGTACCTGTGGCTAGTATTCGCAAGCTGACACATACCTTCGTGACCACTGGGATGGGTTTCCCTCTGTTGTTTCTGGATCTCAGGCATGGCCGGCACAGCTCAACTATTTGCTGTAAGATGTCCTTGTCCACCCTGTAATGCTCTAATATCTCGAGATCATGTAGCCCCTGGTAGGTTACCCTTGGTCTGAAGACTCTTCTCCTCCTCCGGGGCCTGCGGTGGTTGTCAGCATCATCCTCCACATCAACTTCAGTCTCTAACACATGGTGATGAATCACAGCTATGGCATCTCCCAACATGTACATTGTAAAAGTTCCCCATCTGTTTACACCGATGGTGCAGTGTTTGGGAATACACAGGTATATGTGAGGTGCTTTTGCACTTTATACTATTGTGCTGTGAACACTGATGATGTCATAGGGTGTTTATGTATGATCGTAGCTGCAGGGTATCTTATGTGTTTTACGACAGATACTACTATTGTGGTGCCTTTGGTGTTGAATTACATTTGGCTGCTGTGGATTACCTCTTGCCCTTCCCTTTACATTTCTTAACATTTCACCTCCCATTTTCTGGCATGCATCCAGCAACCTGCTTTCATTTGTACTTTCCTAAACCTGGCTTATCTTGCGTAATGTGTTCTATGACCGGTCTACTGCAGGTTTGCTTTGCTCTGCTATGACAGTTCTCTTTTCTTTGCAATCTGACACCTCCCCTATCCTGTTTTGCAGGTTTCTGCGAGCAGACTTGTCAGCTGCCGTCGATTGCCCACTGAGAGTTAATAGGTGTTAATTGCTCAGTTGTACTCCAATTACCCTACTGCGGCATTTCCTTATTTTCTTCCCTTAACCTTCCTGTTTGAGCTATGGTGCACAGCGCATGCGTCCGCTTACCGGGTTTTGGGCATGTTTTCACCACTGTACACATGCACTTTCTGGCACCATATGTGCTCTGAGCTAAACAATGCTATACCTACATCCCCACCCCTGTCCTGCGGCTTTGCTTAGCAATGGCCAGGCCGGATTTGCATTGCTCCAATGTGCTTACAGCTACGGTGGCATGCCCCACTGCTGATGTCATGTATACCTCTAAACCACTCCTCGGTGTTGTAGCGCTGCACCGTATGGTACATCCTTAGTCCGGCGGGACGTTTGCGATTCACTATTACTTGCCTCATTTGCATGGCATTGACTACTAATTCCTAGTTACCGTGCCAAACACTGTCACAGACCCTTAGCAACCCTTGCAGCTTGGTTGTGGTGTACCATGCATACCATTGAGTATTATGGTGAAATCATGATTTGTATTACATTGTGATTTTATGGCATTTGTATATATTTTCTTTGTGTTCCCGTTTGCGCACACATGCCCTGCGGTTGTACTTTGCGTTACTGTGGACATGACATTAAATGTTGTTTTTTAGGTGTTGTACATCTTTTCTTATGCCATTGGTTGTATATTTAGCCATTGGCATATGTTAACTTTGTAATACATGAGTCTGGTCCGCTTTCATAGCTCCGATGTTCTGTTTGGAAAAATGTAAACTGTTTTTTTGGTTTACATTTCTGTGGGCTTACGCTACGCCTGCACCACTTCATGAATCGCTATGTACCTTCATTTGCATGGTGCGGCACTGCGCATGGGATGATTAGCATACCTAAGCCAAGGGCTGCGCAGATCTGGCGTACGCTGGTAGTGGATGTGAAATTGGATCGTACCTGAATCGCTCGGCGGCCATATTTGGCATTATACCACCTACGCTACGCCTGCGCCTGGCGCAAGCTTCATGAATCCTGGGGTATGTGTATTACAACAGATCACTGTTTAACTAGCAATGTTTTACATGTATATGAACAATATTTCACATGTCCAAATATGTACCCCACTTTTGTCATACTGTGTCCACAATGTTTGCAATAAGAGGTTGAGTGCTGTGATATTAGTGCAATTCCCCTTATGCAGATTGACTGTGCTGCATGATATATCTGGGAATACATGGGATGTCTGTATATCCAACATAGTGCAGTGTTAATTCACTATGATTGTGGTATGCAGGGTCCTGGGTTCGGGTCATGCAGTGGCTGTCAATTATGTTGCAGGGTTGAACAAGGGCGGTGGGATTCAGGGTGATTAAGGCACTTGTAAACAGTCATGAGCGTGTTTGCGCAATGATGTGCATCACCAACTGGAGGTAACAGCCAGTTACACCAGGTTAGCTTCGACATTGCTTACATTGTGTACGCAGTGCTCACCATCACGCAAACACAGACCTCTAGTTACATATGCTTACAGATAGTTTGCATCAGATTTGCTGAGCCTGGAAACATAAACTCGCTTACTAGTGCTGACATATACTTACAGCAGCTTAGTGCTGCTTAACCTAACTATGGCTGTATGCATTATGATACCAACACCTCACATGTGCATTTCCTGCAGTACTCCTGTTCATAAATATATATATATATATATATATATATATATATATATATATGTGTGTGTTATTTCATGGTCACAGTACTCCAGTTCATGTATATATGTTATATGTTATTCCGTGAGTTATGCAACATACATAGTATCCATAACATGGTTTGCTATGGGAAATGGTATGCCCCAGTACCTTCCCTGTGTCCCCCTCCTTTCTTGCTGACATCCACGGGCCGGTCCCATTAGAACGGGTTCATCCAACCACGGCACGCCTCAGTCCATAATGTTGTACCCATCATCCCCCCCTGTTCCCCCTACACATCAATCATCCTTCCTACAGGTTCCAGCCTAATCTAACCACACCACTACACATTGCTCACTCTCCACTTCTTGGGACCCATTGCATATGTTGTCTCAACCCATGGATCTCCAGGCTTTCCACACATGTAGTCCGCGAACATACGTCACCGTCTATGCTTACTTTTAGGCATGGTATGTTACCCCGAGGACTCTTTTTGGCAGACGTTTGGGGTCATCCCACTAGGGACAGATGTGCGTTTGTTTAAGAGTAGACTTAGCAGGGTAACACTGTTTCTCCCACTGGTAGTATCCTGCCAGTAGTCTGGAAGCCAGTGCTGTGCTACGCTTAGTGGTGTATATTATTAGATTTGCATGATAATTGCCTTTTGGCATTGATTTCCCCTTCACCACTTGTTATATATGTGTCATGTATCCTCGACATATGTGTAAGGACACTGTATGGAGTCCTGGGAACTTCTACACTTTATTACATTAACACCTCACATCTGGACTTACTGCTGTACTCCAGTTCACATATGTATGTTCTATAGTCAGTTATGGCACATATGACTGTGTACTGATGCCTTTCACAGGTTCAATTTGGTTATACTATGGTGAGGACATGTTTACTACTACCCCATTCTTCTGTAAGTCTGTTATGGCTTGGTGGATAGCTACTGGGACTATGGTGTATAAGGTCCTGGGTTCGTGATCTGCATGGCTGTTTATTTCTTTGCCGGGCTGACAAAGGCCCATTGGATACAGAGTGATTAAGGCCCTCTAAAGCAGTCATAAGGCCTTACACCTGCTTACTAGTGCATACATATCCCTACTATTGCCTATTTGTGCTTACACCTGCTTACTAGTGCCTTATTCCGTCTGACACTGATATGTCACATGTGCATTTCTTATGGTACTCCAGTTCATATATATCAGCTATTTAGTGGATCTTGCAACAAAAATATTGGTTATAACATGCTTTCAACAAAACGGCAGGTGCCCGTGGAACCCTTGCACGGCAGAACCAGTAAACAGCAGTCAACAAAAAAGCCAGCAAGTGTTGGTAAGACCCATATCAAAAAATATTTATATTTATTGACCAGAGGGAGAAAAACCTCCCCTAGTAAAATACTGCTATGATACAACAAAAAAGCAGTACATTCCAATGTTATTGATTCAAACCGGTTTCGGCTCCACTGAGCCTTCTTCAGTGAAATGCAAAATGAAAAAACAGAATATCACAGTACATACATATATATATGGATTGGTCCAACCCATGGGCCAATCCAAACACAGAATTCACAATTGGTCATTAAGACCAGGTGCAAACAAAGCTCCAAGTTTGATAATCCATTTTTTCTCCTTGGAGCTAAGTAATTCCTGCCAGAACTGTTTGTCATTACATTTCTAATATAATCAATGACCACAAATTTGTATGAAGCAGATGCATGTTGCAAACAGTGTTTATATAGGGCATTGCTGGTACGCTTTTTGATATCACTCAGATGCTCACAAATTCTGAAACGGAAAGCTCGAGAGGTCTTTCCAACATAAAAGCAGAACAAGTGCAGGTCACCAAATAGATGACCCACTCAGTATTGCAATTAGCCCAAAACTTTATATCAAAAACTTGTGAGGTGTTTTACTAGTAAATTCATAAGTAATGAAACACAATACAAAATGAACAATGCCCACAGGGAATACATCCAACAATAGGTTTCCTGAAATGGACCGCTGAATAGGTTCAGAAAACCAGCACCCACTCTTATAATGGCTCAATTTTGAACCAATGGTCTGTCCCTTTAAATGAGAAAGAGCAATGGTCTGGCAACATAGAGCCAAGTTTTAAATCAGCTTTAAGAATGTTCCAATGTCTCTGTATGATGTTTTAAAGCCTTGTGTGTTGCCCATATGTAGTTACCAAACGTATGGGTTACTGCTGACAATTGTTCTTATCTTTATATGTTAATAGATCCTCCCTGTTTAGGCTAGACACAAATCTTTTGGCAACATGTATCGAACCTGGACGATAACCCCTCTTAATAAATCTACAAGTCAGATCATCTTGGGCATCCATAAAGGATTCATGGCTAGAACAGATTCTCTTGGCTCTAAGAAACTGAGATTTCGTATATTATGGATGACATGTTGTGGGTGGAAGCTGGTAGCATGTAATATTGAATTGAATTCAGGGAATTTCCTAAACATCCTGGAGGATAGAGTATGATCTTGGTTCCTAGTGATTTCTACATCTAGAAATACTATCCTTGATTTGTCATAAGTCAGTTTAAATTCAATTCCCCATATGTTGTTATTCAGATATTCAAGAAATTCCAAAAGATATTGTTCATCAGCTTTCCACACCAACCAACAGTCATCCAAATACCGACGCCATATATCCATCTCACATATATATATATTGTGTGTCACATCATAAATTATGATCTCTTCAATGTATGCCATAAACAGATCTGCATATATGGGTGCAAAAGACACCCATAGCAGTACCCTGCTTCTGCCAGTAGCAAAGATTCTGAAAATAGAAGACATTGCTAGACAGCACATATTCTGTAAGGCATACAAGGAAGGTGTTAAATCCAGATGGATATAAACCTGATCTAGCCAACCAATAATCCAAAGCTTGTAAACCCAATGGGAATGTTAGTATAAAGAGGTGATGTCCAGGGTACATAATAACCAGTGAGGTTGAAGTTGGGAGTTGTTGATGATATCCAAAAATTGGGTGGTGTCCTGAATCCTGGCTCTAATTTGACTCAATAGCGGTTTTAGATAAAGAGTCAGATATTCTGAAAGGGGTTCCGTAAGGGACCGTGTCCAGAGACTATTTAGGTGGCTTGGTGGCATGTTTGTGAATCTTTGGCAACAGATATAAATACTGTTTTTTCGGTGACCCAACCAATAACTGTTCTTTCACTTCTTGAGTGATAATACCTTCATCCACTGCCTTGGTTAAAAAACCATCAATCTGGCACTTAAAGTGGGGAGAAGGGTCCACTACCATCTGCCTATAGCATTGTGTGTCACCCAATTGTCTCATGGCTTCACCATCATAAGCAATTTTATCCATGATCACTACCGCTCCTCCTTTGTCAGCTGGAATAATAACCAAATTTTTATTACCAATCAACTCATCCAAACAACCTAATTCCTCAATAGTCAAGTTATTATAAGTGACTGGAAAATCTTTGAGGTGGCAATGTATGTCCCGTAGGACATTTTTTTGGAATACCCCTACCAAATGATTCATTGGTGGAATGAAGGTTGATTTTTTGAATCTAAAATTGCCAACTGTATCACCAGACACATTGGAAACATTACTATCAACATTATTGTCAAAAAATACCTTCAGGTTTAGTATACGACAAAAATTGGTGACATCCTGTGCCAGAGACTGCTCGGAGACAAAAAACCCTGGAACAAAATTGAGCCCTTTATTCAATACTTTAATTTGTACATTGGTTAGATCATAAGATGAAATATTATGAACATTAGAGTCTAGACCTATTGCTGTGTCATGATCTTCATTAATGTTTCCAAACTGTGTTTGGATTTGGTGTTTCCTGTGCTTCCTCCCCCCTCGTCGGTATCTAAATTGAGAGGGTGTGTCAAATTGTCTCTTTTGGACATCGGTAGTCCCTCACATGTGTGTGAATCAGATTCTCCTCAGTATTGGAGGAATAATCTTCCCCAGAAGTCCCACTAGACAAACCAGTTTTAGTCTTAAGAATGGACCTGGGCCTTTTCTTTTGGAGTGGATGCTCTTTTATCATGTTTATAATCATCCCTGGGCAATCTAAAAGATACATTCTTAGAATTATCAAAGGTTTCCCTGTCATAATCACCCACATCACGAAGAAATTTTTAATCTTCCTGTCTTTAAGGGTGGTTTCAAGTTTAGACAAATCTATGGTGAGTTTCTTAACCTGTGTTGTAAAGGAATCACAAGCTTCAAACTTGTTAGTCTGTGAACTTAAAACATCCAAATCCTTAATGCCCTGTTGTACTATACCTTCGCCCCAAAATCGCCAACGATCCACAAATTGGGATGAGGCCAACTGTTGAATATGACCCCAATCCTGGATCAACTGGTCATCAATATCAGAGACCAAAGGTTGTATTTTGACCCTGAGACCCGTGGGTAATATGTTTTGTTGATATGCCTTAAACAGGCGTAAATGCCACACATTAGTCCTAACCATCTTCATTTGTTTGGCCAATTTGTTAAAAATATGTCACATTGTGCATCCACATCTGTCCCAACCACATCTGCCAAAATAGATGAACCCTGCTTGTCCAAACCAAACACAGATAAATCATGCATGTCAGCTGACAAACCCTGTATAATCGGTGACAATGCCATATTTGTGGTTAGTAAATTCTCTTGCTCAAACCACACCGATTGAATTGTGCTTCAAAAATTGACCACCCAAAACAAATATTGTTTAAAGCCCAAGAATAACTGATGTAAATATTAGCACACCAATAATTAAATTTTGTATATAAACCAAACATAAGATCGAAGAATTTTGTTGATCCAAAGTCAAACCATTATACTATCAACACCAAAAGATAAATTATATATAAATAACCTGGTATATGTGTATAAGTCTGATGGATCAATAGCCAATTAAATAGACCAATACAATAGACAGCCCAAACGACCTGCAAAAAACATCCAAGGTCATATTGCTGTGTATAGGTCTCAATGTTATCAAAACAAAATACCAATAGGCTGTGATCAAAAATTCAACAATCAAAATATGTCAAATACAGTATATGATATACTGAATAGAATGACATAATATAAAACATGAACCCACCTGTATGGCCATTTAATCAGTCAAAAAAGTGAGTTATCACTGATGTAAGCCCCATATGAGCTAGAATGTATTCATTGAAGCACAACCGAACTGGCATCAACTTTATAAAGCTGATAAAGCAAATTAATATATTGCCAAAACAAACCACATAGTGTTTAGTGAACAAAGCATGGTTCAATTCAACACCCAGACAACATGGACCCCACCAGCATATATATAAAAAATGATATAATCCATAAATGTGCCAACTGAGAAAATGGCAATTGGATAAATTCACAAAATAACCAAAGACGAATGAATCTAGACCAACAAGTTTAAATGGACCCCCAAATATGGAATAAATGAAACTGAAAAATCAAAAAATCACCTACAAGCCAAGGGCATTAAGCAAAAACTTGGCCCTGCATAGTATCTCACCCCCATCTAGTCACCCTTCAGACAATGGGATGTTATATCCAATTGTTCACACTACACATGAACCCTGGACCAGCAAGTAAACAAAAAGGACTGGAAAATCTGCCACCTGTCGTACTGGCCAACAGTCCTACCCACAAGCACTATACTGTGTCCGTATAGTGTTCCATAGATTTAAATGAGTATCAGGAACAAAATCATAACATGTAGCCAAAATACAACAAAAACATGTAGCAATGAGACCCCTTAGTCCAAAGTAATTGACATCTCCTGCAGTCATGCGATATGAATCATGGTTATGTAAAATCTAAATAGTGCAATGAACCAAAATATAGTTGTTGAAAAATAAAAAATCCAAAATCCCAATGGAGAATGCAACATCTAAATATGATGACGATCACCACATGGTGAATCCGGACAAGGAAAGAACCAGTCCAAACATCCGGAACTCATCAACACCAACCGATTGATGTAAAAACTTTACATGCTTTGCCATGTAAAACAGATAGTGCTACAGTGGGACCCAAACCGGGAATGCCTGCTCATTGGTCGGATGCTCTACCCACTAAACTATTGCTGTTCTGCTTCATTTACATATTTATACCATATTTTAATACCCATGTTTCCTTCCCCCGGCCCCCGAGCTCCATGTACGCAGCATCCATCCACTCCCCAGTTGCTAGCTCAGCCATACCACACCTCCAAACATTTCCCTCTCTGCACGTGTCGGTACTCCTCCATTATACTGTCTCGACCCAAGCTTCTGCAGGTTCTTCATCTGTTTAGTCCATGTACATTCAAGCCTTCCCTTGATCCTCCTCCGATACTGGTGGAAACATCTATGTGATCCACAAAGTTTGGTTCATCCCACCAAGGATGGACCTGTTGTTGTGTCACGAGTAGACTTTGCTGGTCTACACTGTTTCTCCCACTGGTAGCATCCTGCCAGGGGTTTGAGAAGCAGCGGTTTGCTCACACATTGGACCAGTCTCATCTCCCAGTTCTGCGGAACCAACTCCCCAAGTGTTACATTCTGTGCATGAAGCACGCCCACACTCCACCACGGCGTGCACCGTTTTTCATTCTTCTCTTCAGTATTATGCAAGACTACTGTTCTCACAGTATGTTTGGACAGACACTGTTCATTGATACACATAGACTGCTCAGAATACTGTGACTGAGCAATGTGCACATGTTTGCTTGTATTATTCTATATGTGTACATACATTTCCTATACTGTTGAATGACTGTGCTGGATGATATGTTTCTGATAACAGCAGCTGAATATGTATCTGCCATACCTTAGTGGTAACTCACTTAGACTATAGTGTGCAGGGTGGGGGGTTGGTACCTGGGAGTGCAGATTATTTTGTTAATGGGCACGACAAGAGCTGGTGGCTACAGAGTGCCTAAGGCACTGTAGAGGAAGTGTAGGTTAGTATGCACTGGTGTGTGTGAGGCTCAGTCTTGGTGACCTCCGGTTATGGCGTTTTACACTGAGTTGGCCTCCACATTGCTTAACCAGTGTGGGCACTGCTTACCTCCACCCAAACAGGCGTAACCATGCTTGCTGCCACATACCCCCATGCTACTTCATGTATTTAGTTCACATTTGTTGTCTGGGACAATCCGACTGGATGCTTCTCCATTATCAGCGGTGGCCCAGGGAGTGGACCTCCAGAGTAAACCCCAGCTACACATTACATGTACAACTGAGGTGTACACATTCATAGAGAGTAACAGACTTAACATAGCTATGTACCACATTCTTCATGCTTAGTTCACATTAACATGTCTGTATTATACATGCTTAGGTCAGGTTTACATGTCAGGTATGACTGTTGACAAAGGTCAGTTTAAGGTGAAGTGAGATTCCAGTTTAACAGTTCTGGATAGGTTACACTCAGGTATTCGGGTTAGGTTTAGTTATGCCATACCTGTGTGGTAGAGCAGAAGAGAATAGTGAAGGAGTATGTAGGTAGGTAGAGGGGGAGACATTGTAACTGTATAGTAGGCCGTTGGAATGATTGGTGGGGGAGGAATAGGGAACGTATGCAAGATGTTGGGATTTGTATGCAAGGCAGGACAGGTGTTGGTTTCACTAGTTGGTGTAGGGGTATACAGTGTTAGTTGGGGGGGGGGTTGCCAGGTGGTGAGCATGTGCTGATCCAAGTGTGCTTGAGGTGTTCCTTCATGTTATTTACATGTGTTGTGTGGGACAGCTGCGGTAATACACGTGGGTAGGGGGTTCCAGATTCTGCCAATATAGTTGGGGAAGAGGGTGTCACCTACTTGTGACTGTGAACATTAATAGTAATGAAACAGGGGTCAATAGGTAAGTGGTGTTAATGGGGCACACAGAGGGGCAGATAGTAGGTGAAATGTCCAGTCATGTGCAGGAAGGCTGATGGGAAGGTCCATAAGTGGCCATTTCTTCTACAGCAACAGCTGTGTGTATACACTGCATTTGGAGGTAGGTTTGGACACTCAAATCCCTGGGTGGGGGTGAGGATGACAATAATACGTTGTGATGCCAATTAGTTCGGCTTACATGCCTACAGTGGGGTGTTGCGACCATGTGTTCTTTGGTGTTATTTAGTGGGATTTGCAACAACACATCTGGTTATACTGTACTTTGCCATGTAAAATAGACTGCGCTTCAGTGGACTTGTACCAGGAGTGGCTGCTCATTAGGCGGTGGCTCTGTCCAATGCACACTATTGCTTACATCCCTGGGGCGGTCTGAACAGAACTGCTCCAGCCAATACCTGCACGCCTATGCCCATAATTTCATATCCATAGTCCCCCCCCTCACCTCCTCTACAGCACTCATCCTTACTCTGGGCGCAGGTCGGGTCTAAACACACCACTACACACTGCCCACTCTTCACTTCACAGGACCCATCTCATACGTTGTCTTGACCCATGGGTCATCAGGTTTTCCCACCCTTGTGGTCCAGGTACATACACACCCCACCTTGAAAGGTCATTGCATGGGCGTCCTCCTATTACAAGACAATTTTTGGGGTGTCCTGCAAGGGATGCTCCTGTCTCTGTCCCAAGATTAGACTTAGCGGGTCCACTGTGTTCCTCCCTTCTGGTTGTATCCTGCCTGTGGTTTGGGGAGCAGTGGATTGTTTACATTGTTTGTGTGTTTGTTTGTATGTTTCCCCTGTCTGGCTGGGGGGGTTAATACTATGCGTTTACATGTTTGTTGATTGGGCCCCTCACCCGCATTGGCACGGCCTGTGAACATATGTCATTCTTAAGTGCTGTATCATATCATCATATCATAGCTATATATCTGTGTATGTATGTATATATATATATATATATATATATATATATATATATATATATATATATATATATATATACATATATACATATATAGATATAGATATATATATAAATACAGATATATATATATATATATATATATATATATATATATATAAAATATTTATATGGGTCTAGGACACATGCTTGAGTAGCATATGTCCGAATCACAAAACATCGAACACACATACACAAAAGTGCTTAACATCGAAAAGCGCTTCAGTGTATGTGTAGTTCAAAAAAAAATCTACGTTTCTGCAGGGGGCTTCACCCCCCCTGCACCCCCCACACCCCCTAATTTATTTTTCTCACTCTGAGATCACACTACAGTGGGGGAAAATGGAATTTTCCCTTACCCGCACTGTAGTCCGATCTACGAAACAGACACACATACACGGAAGTACTTGTCGATGTTAAGCGCTTTCGTGTATGTGTGTTCGATGTTTTGTGATTCAGACATATGTTAGTTGAGCATGTGTCCGGATCCCAGAGATATGTATATATATATATATATATATATATATATATATACATACACACATACACACACACACACACACACACACACACACACACACACACACACACACACACACACACATATATATATGTATCTACACACACATATATAGATATATATATATATATATATATATATATATATATATATCTAACGACATGTGGATGTATGGGTGTCTACATATGTATATATCTATATGTGGGTATTTATATATATGTCTGTCTACGTATGTATACATTTGTACTACAGATATATATCTATTTAGTTATGGGTATATATATATATATATATATATATATATATATATATATATGTATATATATATATATATATATATATATATATATATATATATATATATATATATATATATATATATCTATATATACACACACACACACATACCTCTACATATTTAACTACATATCATGTAATGTTGACTGGTATTGCTGGATACTGTGTTTCTTGTGCATACCGGCCAACCTTGTGTGCCATGTATGCTTTGAGATACCTACAGCTAAATCCGTTAGTGTACACAGAGTCACACCTGAAATTTATTGTTAGTACCAGGAATACATTTGTCCCATGTGGGCAACCCAAGCATTGGGTATTCAACTTTCGTCTACACCCAGAGTTGCATAGGCACCCATGGCTATGTGCATGGACTACGACATGTGCCAGACCTAGGATACTTGGGTCGAGACAACATATGGGATGGGTCCCGAGGGGGGTAGTGGGGATGGGCAATGTGTGGTGGTGTGGTAGCTATTGGCCGGTAACCAGGGTAGGGATGGTGGCTGTGTGTGTGCAGTGGGTGGGAAGAAGCGGAATTGTGGGTAATGAATGTATGGGTCGGGATGGCCTGGGTTTGATAGGCCTGTACTGCTCGGCCCGCCTAGTGGGTGGGGTAGAGAGGTATGTGATGTCAACATGTGAAACATAACAGAGGACTAATTTAAATTCCTATTTCAATGACACACCTACAATACAATGAGCTTGGTAGTGTATTGCAGGGCGGACGTGTTTGGCTGGGTGGGAGGTATGCCAATTCGTGCGTGACGTATATTGTTTGGGGCCTTTAAAGCCCATTAACGGTTCATGTGGATATATGTTTCAGTTCATCTGCCATTGCTATCTACAGATGTCTGGCCATATATACCTCTGTGGGTATATATATTTGCTTACATATTTCTAACTATGTCCGTATATACCTATGGAGACATATATCTGTGTACATATATGTAACTTGCTGTGTATACGTGAACATATAGATGTTGACATATATAGATATATATATATATATATATATATATATATATATATATATATATATATATATATGTGTGTGTATTTGTCAGCATTTCCATGTATATCTGTTCATATATTTGTGTATATATATATATATATATATATATATATATATATATATATATATATATATATATATATATAGATAGATATAGCTGTGAATATTTATATATATATGTATATATTTGTCACCGCATCTATAGATATGTTGTATCTGTTTAGATAGTAATATATTTGCACACACATGTCCATCTAGCTGTAGGTATACATTCTTTGTACTGTTACATGATTGAGCTGGGGTTATGTTTCTGACAACAGATGATTTGTGCATACCTGGCATGGCTTAATGACAAATCATTTTGTCTATGGTGTGCATGGTCCTGGGTTCCGGTCTTACAGAAGCTGTTTGTTTTGTTGCTAGGCAGAACACTGGCCATTGGATACAGTGTGCTTAAGGCACTTTAAAGCGGTTGTAAGCAGGTTTGCACGGAGGTAAAAACTGCTAACTTCCTGTCACAATGTCTTACACCCTGTTAACTTCTCCTTTGCTTAATCTGTGTCAGCAGTGCTTAACCCCAGGCAAATGCACTTGCACATGCTTACTAGTGCTTACATATGCTTACTACTGCTTATCTGTGCTTACGCCTGCTTACACCTGCCTTATTCATTATGATGCTGACTCTTCGCATGTGCATTTCCTGCAGTACTCCTCTTCATAAAAATGTATGTTATTTAGTGGGTTTTGCATTACAAATATTGCTTATACCATGCTTTGCCATGTAAAATGGACTGGGCTGCACTGGGACTCGAACTGAGAATGTCTGCTTGTTAGGCGAACGCTCTGCCCACTACACTATTACTGACATGCTGCATTTGCATATATCATCCTTGTTATCCTCTTCAGCCTTTTAGGCTGCTTTAACCATGGCTAAGCAATGGGCACACCCACGCATCTACGGTTAGCTGTACTCAGAGCTTTAGACATCAATGTGGGGGTTTCTTCTTTTGATTTTTATGTCCTGTTGCAGTTGTACACATGAGGGACTGTTGTTGGGGATATGTGGACACCTATGAGCGGTATCGCTCATTTATTTCCATTTTCTGCTGTTCAACATTGCAGGGACATGTTTATTCTGAGGGCTCTTCTCTCAGACATGCCCCCTGCACTCATACATGCTCCGTGCAAGCCTGGGGTTCGGGCTGCGTGCCTTCATTACTATGCACGGCGCGCTGCCATCCTGCTCCTAAGTGGCCGCTTCCATGCAGGACTAGACTAGTTCTGCATGGAAGATTAGTAAATCCGGGGGAAAGTTAAACCAGGAAATAACAGCACTGTGCACATTTGAGCACTCTGTTTGTGCGGCTCACCCCTGAGCTTAAACAGGAAGGCAATGTGAAGGGAAAACAGCAATAGGAAGGTAATCAAGGAGAAGTAGCATAGCTGGCAGGTGAAATGTATCAGAATCAGCCAATTACACAGGCAGCAGACAAGCCCAGCCCAGAACACTACTATAAACTATGCAAACACCTTCCCCTCTGGTTTTTCCCACACTCTACACCACCAGTGTATACAAGCAGGGAAATTTTAACAAAAAAACCTACAAAATAAGAGGGGCTGCAGCAGGCAACATAGAACAACATGTGCAAGAGGCTGAGGGTGGTGAGGATGTGAATGCTGCTGATCAACCCACAGTGAGGAGATGGAGAAGAGTGTAAAGACCCACGGTAACCTACCAGGAGCTACATGAGCTGGAGATAGTGGAGCACTATATGGTGGACAGGGACCTCATATAGCAAATTGTTGAGCTGTGCCGGCCACTCCTGACACACCAGACTGAACGAGGGGAACCCATCCCAGTGGATACCAAGGTATGTGTAGGCCTAGGAACACTAGCCACAGGTACCTCCCAAAGCTCAACTGGGGATATCATGCATATCTCACAGGCATCAGCATCCAGAGTATTCCACCAGTTCCTGGATGCCATGTCAGCACATGCCATTGAGCATGTATATTTCCTCAACACCCGTGAGGTGTTGGCCAGCAATATGCATCTCTTCCACAAATAGCAGAATACCTTGAGGTAGTGGGTGCTATAGACTGCACACACATATGCATCAAAGCACCACCCGGTGATTAGGGTAGGGACTACATCAACCACAAGGGCATCCTCTCTATCAATTACCAGGCCATCTGTGATGCCCAGGGCATTATAATGAATGTGTGTGCTGGCTGTCCTGGAAGCTATCATGATTCCCACATTTGGCATCTGACACAGCTGTACCAGAGATTTGCCAATGGGGACATCCCCTAGGGTCACCTAGTAGGGCATGATGGTTACACACTGGAGCCGTGGCTAATGACACCCATCAGAAATGCACACACACCTGAACAAGAACACCATAATGAGGCACACGCACAGACCAGACTTATAATAGAGCATGTGTTTGGCATGCTTAGGTCACATTTCTGGTGTCTGGACACATCTGGTGGAGCCTTGCAGTACTCACCAGCTACATGTACCCAAATTGTTATAGTATGTGCCATGCTACACAGTATAATCGTGTGGAAACAGCTGCTGTAGGAACATCATGGGCCAGGGCCACACAACCCCTCCCCACCAGTGCCAAGTCCTGCACAGGCACAGAGTGACTCAGAGGAGGAACAACCCGAGACTGCTCCAGTAGGCAGTTGGAGGCGTGCCCAGTATGCTGAGGCCATGGCAAAGAGACAACGCATAGCACATACACTGACACAGTAAGGACCCAGGGAATGACACCTCTCTCTGACTCACACATACAGCAAAAGGGATAGGTTCATAGGTTCATAGGTAGGTACTAGGCTATCTGCCCAAGGGCATTTATAAGCCTAGCCAGAATGTCTTGGCTTTCACCTCCCTTTTAGATTAGTTTCCTGAGCCACTGTCCAGTGGGCTACTGAAGTGATCCCAGGGGTAAATTTATGATTTCCCATCCACTCGTCAAGATTTCTCTTGAAGAGAGTCAGTGAGGGGCTTTGCCTAACATAGATTGGGATACTATTCCAGAGCGAGGGAAGTCTCTGGATGCTAAACATGACACTACCTGTGCTCAACCATGTGGATGTGCATCCGACATAGGCAGCCCTCTAGCACCATCCGCAATTCTGGCACACCCACAAGGTAACTCACTCAACCTACCAATTGCCAAATGGTGTAGAATGTGTCGTTACCTGTATCTTTGGTATGGATGTGAGCATGCAAGGGAATTGGATGGCTGAATGTTATGGCAGCAGAAAGTAGACACCCATAGTGGCACCATGACATCTGTAACACATAATGGACTCACCATAGTAGCCACTACTACACAGGGTGACAAAATCCACTGAGGAAATGTGCTGGGTGACATGTATGTCCATATGACTCACACATGACAGTCAGGGAGGTTCACTTACCCAACACCAGTCTCAGCCAGCAGGACAGGTGTAGACAAACACACTATGGGTAACCTCCCCCCAGGCCTACACAGACAGACTACAGCAGATCAGGCAGTGGGATGTTAGTTTTGAAGGGTAGGAAGTCAGACACTAATATGTAGGGCAACCAAAGCTAGGATCTGTAGTACACTGGTATGCCTCTAGTCAGCATGATAGGTAAGAATACAAAATGAAATGGAGTACCTGACATACCAGTATGGTCACAGCAAATGTGTACAAGTGTCAGGTGTGTCTCCCATCCTATGTAATAATGTAATAACAGCCCCCCCAATCCTGTGTAGAAATGTAGTAACAGAGAGGTGTGCCCCCCCCCAATCCTGTGCAGAAATGTAGAAATTGTCAGGTGTGTCCCCCCAACCTATGCAGAAATGTAGTAACAGTCAATGCCAAATGATTGACGGATACCCTGCAGAAACAGCATGCTACCTGTAGGTGTACAACACAAAGGTCAGCACTGCAGTACAAACTACCTGGACTCGATCCACACATTCAATACAGATGGGCATACCAGGCATGCTCACACACTTGAACACATGAAGGCCATGTCTGCGAACATCAGTGGACCAGACATATCTGGAAGTCACAGATGTTAGTGCAGACACTCCTCAGTATGCACCACTCATGCCTTGCATACACAGTGGATAGGAATACAGACATATATGTAAAGACAACACACTATAATAAACCAAAGGTAGGCATACATAGATGTGTAGAAGCAGGTGACTGTGACAAGAAGCCATCCAGGCCTGTCCCACCAAGCACACAGCCAAAGAGTCACAACCACATGAGGTTCAGATGTCACTCACTGCAGATACTAGTCACCGGTATCTGTCAGCATTACAGACTATGTAGTGCACATGCTAGCTGTGCAACATGACTGTACAAAGGAGTAATCATCTAGCAGCTGTATACACGTACCTGTGAAATATGACCCTGTGTGTGCCTGCATGTGGCGTGTCAACCTCTAGATGAATGGGTTATGGCCCATGCACACACACTGCCCTCCCCATAGCTCTATGACATGCCTGCTGAGGTCATCCACTGTGAAATACACCTTTGGGAGAGTTGCAGCCCAGTAATCTCTGTGGCACATCCCATAACTGCAAACTGCTGTAGTGTGATAAACTAGTTAGGTAGGAGTTCCAATCCCAGACATGGCAACTGTGTGTGCGTGTGTGTGTGTGTGTGTGTGTGTGTGTGTCTGTGTGTCTGTCTGTCTATATATAGAGCAATGGGTAGTCACACTCCCTACAATTGAAATGTTCTACTTTTTAAGGCTGCTGATGTCATCCATCTAGAAATACATGTCTGGGAAGGTTGTAGCCCAGTAGTATATGCAGTGCATGATGTAACAGCTTACTGCTGAAGTGTGATAAAATAGTTAGGAAGGTGTTCTAATCCCAGACTTGGCAAGTGTCTGTGTCAGTTTGTGTAGACAGCAATGCTTTCTAAGGTAGTCACACTCCCTACAATTCAAATGCTATACTTTGGCAAGGCTGTTGATGTCATCCAACTAGAAATACACCTCTGGGAAGGTTGTAGCCTACTAATCTCCATAGCCTGTCCTGTAACTGTTTACTGCTGTAGTGTGATACATTAGTGAGGTAGGTGTTCTAATCCCAGACTTGGCAAGTGTGTGTATGTCTGTGTGTGTGTCTATCTAATGCTGTCTGTGTAGAGAGCAATGCTTTTTAGGGTAGTCATACTCCCTACAATTCAAATGCTCTACTTTAGCAAGGCTGCTGATGTCATCCACCTAGAAATACACCTCTGGGAAGGTTGCTGCCCAGTAATCTCTGTAGTACATCCTGTAACTGTGTACTGCTGTAGTGTGATAAATTAGTTAGATAGGAGTTCTAATCCCAGACTTGGCAAGTTTGGGTGTTTGTCTTACTCTGTGTACAGAACAATGCTTTTTAGAGTAGTCACACTTCCTACAATTCAAATGCTCAACTTTGGCAGGGCTGCTGATGTCATCCACCTAGAAATACACCTCTGGAAAGGTTGCAGCCCAGTAATCTCCATAGCATGTTCTATAACTGTAACTGTGTACTGCTGTAGTATGATAAATTAGTAAGGTATGAGTTCTAATCCCAGACTTGGCAAGTGTGTGTGTTTGTGTCTGTCTGCCTCTGTCTGTGTAGAAAACAATGCTTTTTAGGGTAGTCACTCTCCTGACAATTTGAATGTTCTACTCTGGTAAGGCTGCTGATGTCATCCACCTAGAAATACACCTCTGGGAAAAATGGAGCCTAGTAATCTCCGTAGTGCGTGCCATAAATGTGTACTGCTGTAGTGTGATATAAAACTCTGGTTGGGTTCTATTCCCACCCATGGCAGTTCTGGATGTTTTGTGTGTGTTTCAATGTCTGTGTAGGGAGCAATGCATTTTAGGCTAGTCACACTCACTACAATTCAAATGCCCTACTTTGGCAGTTCTGCTGATGTCAACCAATGTGAAATACACCTTTGGGGAAGAAGTTCTCCAGTAATCCCCATGGTACGTCCTATAACAGCTTCATGATGTAGTGTGATATAAACCTCTGTTAGGGGTTCTATACCCACACATGTTAGTTGTGAATGTCTTCTGTGTGTCAATGTCTGTGTAGAGAGCAATGCATTTTAGCATAGCCACACTCACTACAATTCAAATGCCCTCCTTTAGCAATCCTGCTGATGTCATCCAATGTGAAATATACCTTTGAGGAAGGAGTACTCCAGTAATCTCTGTGGAGTGTATTCTAACTGCGTAGTGCTGTAATGTAATGTAATGAACTACTTAGGTAGGATTTCTAATCCCAGTCATGACAGCTGTGTGTGTGTGTGTGTGTGTGTGTGTGTGTGTGTGTGTGTGTGTGTGTGTGTGTGTGTGTGTTTAACTTGTATCCTGTGTGGAGGTGGTTGTGAGTGTGTAATAACTAGGACCAATGTGGGGTGGGTCTTGCAAATTTCTTATATGGTGGCCCTAGTATATATCACAATGTGCACCGTACAGGGATAACAGATGTGAAATAGCCGAGAGGCTAGTGTGCAAATCCATAACCATACATGTGACATCAAGGCAAGGCAAACAAAAGTTAGCAACCCCAGTATTATCCAGGGAACACTCTCAACCCATGTCTCATACACACACACACACACACACACACACACACACACACACACACACACACACACACACACACACACACATACACTAGCCTAGGCAACAGCCACTATGTTGGTAGCACACTGCATATTGCCCACTGATAGTTACTATGGAGTGATTGCAGTGGCCTACAGAGGGCATGGCACCCTGTCTATCTGTCCAATAGGCACGTACATGCAGACAGTGCACTTTCCCCATGTTCCCCACTGGACGCCTGGAACACCTGTGGTGCCATCAAATGTGACCCCCAAAGGACATACCATGCCTGAAAACATGCCCTATATGGACAGATGCCACTGACACCAGGGAATGCCATTAGCATGCTATCAATGTAGGTACAGGGTAAACCTGCTGTCCATTACCAGTTCCCGCCACAAGAGGCCAGGACTGGCACATCTGATGATAATCTCTGTACACAACATAGGCCAGACACCCCTGGTACAGTTCCACATGTCACTGTACATGCATGTGGGAGGTGTGCACATCACAGACACTATCCATGTCATGGACTAAGGAATGAGTCTACTTTAATTAAACGAAAGCGGAATCCATTGAATATGAATCCATCGACACATAAACAGTGAAAAGCGGAAACGTCGAATGCACTAAATAGCGAAATCGGAAATGTCGAATTGTCATAGTTGGCCCATCTGCGGTATAGCTCCGCAAGGTAAGTGTGCGATAGTTACAGACCTTAGGGTTAGGGAGCGGGTTAAGGTAAGTGCATAGATAGGTAATGTATGTAAGGTTTAGTGTAGGGTTTTGTTAAGTGTATGTGTGTGGAATATTTACTTTGTGTGGGCATAGTTCTGTAGGGTAAGTGTGCGGTAGTTACGGACCTTAGGTTTAGGGAGGGGTTAAGGGTAGTGCATAGATAGTTGTGTATGTGGGGTTTAGTGTAGGGTTACAAGTGGGGTTTTGGTGCTTTAATTTAGGGTTAGTAGTAGGGTTTTGGTTAGTGTATGTATGTGTCCTTTGTTGTTGTGTTTGCGTAGGTAGTATGTTACGGGCGGTGGGGTTGGCTGACTATTGCGGTTTTGATGTTTAAATTTCTTGGTTTTGCTTGTTCAACGTTATAGCATTTCGCTGTTTATGTGTCAACAGATTCGTATTCGACTGATTCTACTTTCGTTTAATTAAACTAGACCCCTAAGGAACACATACATGACAAGCAATGCACAGCATTGGCCACACGCAGTAATTACCCAGGTGACTGGATGGTGAATACAATAACCACCTGTGTGGGCAAATCCAGAAACGACACCCCTGAGCCACAATGCAGACCATTGTCATGTTGCCTGATGCCAAGGTATACCCATCACTTAACCTTGTATAGCTGTCTGGCACAGTTGACCACTATACACCTGTGAATCAATGCACCCATGCATGTCAGTACTGGCACCCTGTGTGTGTGTGTGTGTGTGTGTGTGTGTGTGTGTGTGTGTGTGTGTGTGTGTGTGTGTGTGTGTGTGTGTGTATGTGTGTGTTGTATGATGCGTATGTTCACATTCACACTAACTACAACCCCCATTGCCATACTGAAGCATGCTGTCCGATGTCAGACACCTCCCCATACTCTTTGCCCATATAACCTCCGTATGACCCCTGTGGTGCATGTGATACCGGCACAGTAATGTGTCGTGGCAGTCTCACTAGTGATGAGTTGTATTCCTGGCCCTGCCAAGTGTGTCAATCTGTGTGGGTCCCTGTGTGAATGTGGCTGTGTTGACACTGGCACCTGTTCATGCAGACAGGCACATGTACTACACCTACCGTATAGCTACCATATCCCTGTTGCAGATGTCACTCACCATCACATATACATTCTGAGGGCTTCACAACATATAACCTATGTGGCGCATCCAGTAACTACCTAGAAATGTGATAGCACTGCATAGTCATCAAGGGGTTGATACCCTGTGCTGGTAGGTGTATGACACAAACATGCTTAAGTTTTACTCTCCCACCCCTCTCTGACTTGTCTTTGCCTCTGTCTGCCTCTCTCACTCCCTCTCTGGTGGATGTGGAGACCTACACCTGCTCTGTTTAGGCAGCAGCATGTGTATTTTTAGTGATGCTCATGATCAGTTGATAGCCTCTGCACGAATTGAAGACCTCCTTAAGTTGATTGCATGAGGAACAGCTGTGGTAACATTCCCATAGCCAATTGCATGGAAACACACTCCAATATCTAGGAACATCATGTTGGTGTTTGGCCTTTTCATTCCCTGTGAGCAGGAACTCGATCTGTTGTTTGGCAAACAGCATCTCAGATGGATTGGGGATTTACATCTAACAACATACACTGTGAAAAAAGGGCAACACACAGGAGGGGGATGTGCCTGACCTGACTACAGACTGTAAGTGCAGCTCTACTGCATTTGGAATAATGTTGGTTTAACAGGGTGTGTGTGGATATGGCTGTCCTACATGTTTTAATATCTGCCATGTCAATGCTATGTTTATGAGGAATTACCATCTGTAGGGTCATCTTCAGACTGGGCAGTGTGTGGTGCCTTTGGTTTCATGTGTTACCCACAGAGCATGTACCTGTGAACTGCAGAAGGTATTGTGAGGATTGCAGTTGTAGATGGTGAAAGCCATGACAGTTACTGACTTCATATCAATGAACATGTCAATATTGGCCCTGTGTTTGTGCTTCCAGCCACAACTCTGTCAACCTTTGTACATATGTCAGAGGTGCATACGTACTATACACCATAATTAGTGTCATCATATCTGATAACAAGCTATTGCGATATCAGACTGCTACACGTTATGTACAGTAGGGGTTATATTTGATGACATAACCTGGACATTCTGTGGTTGTGTGTACAGTACTGAGGTCTGTGTACTTATGGTAAATGTTGACAGTGTGTGTATTGTTAATATGTTATTTGGCCTTTGTACAGACTGTGGTAGATGTCATTGTTCTTGTTCCCGTCCTGTCTGATGTTACATGCTGCTCAACTGTATGTTACCGTATTGGCTTACATGTTTGTAGGGACATACACACACACATGTCCCATACCACAGGCAGACATCAGACCACACTGTGTAGTGGCCCAATATATGTACAATTGGTGTGCGAGTGGCACATATGAGGATGGTGTCGAACAGATAGTCCATATACTGTAATATTATGCTAGCTTACCATATGTGGCTGTGTTCACACTGGTTATGGTTATGCACTTTCACACAGATGTATCTTACCCTGTGCTGTGACATGCCTGTAGAGCCTGCTATATATGCCGGTACATGAGCTTTCCCCCATAGGAGATGTAGGCCAGTGTTGAGCCAGTCTGCCTGTAGCCTGCACAGTGCTTTGTTACATGCCTAGCAGCTTAATGTACTTACCCAGTGAGATGTCATGTCCAGATACTTGCCAGATGTACTGCTGCTGGGCCTCCCTTAACAGTCATGTATGTCAGACAGAGCAGTGGGATTCTGTACATATGCATTTCAATATCTAGTGGGTAGTATATGGCCATGACACCTCTGTACCAGCGGTTATTATGTGTCAGGACAGACAGGGGTGTGTGAATGTATAACCTATGGGGCAAATGTATACCAGTCTTTATGTGTTATACCCATCTACATGGCTGTTAACATCCATATTGCCAGGCTTGGTCCACATGTTTTGCACTAAGGGGTTCTGTGTATACTTCTGGACTGTCCAGAGTGTATCAGAATGTCCACATATATTAGCCAATATCTCTGCTGTAGTCCAAAGGAGCATTACGTGCTAGCAGTGGTACTGTACTATGATGTCTTTAGTATGTCTGTCAGTAGCCAATGGCACACATGTGGAAAGTAGTTGTGACCTCCCACACACACCATATCTTTGAAGACTATCCCTATTACAGTAGCAATAGTCTACTAATATACCTGCTATACATACCTGACATCCCCTTGCACTATGAAGTTGGGACTATAGTGGCTGAGGTAGGGCTACTCTCCATGTTCAGGACATATGGTGAAAATATATGTATATATAACTATCTAGATATCTATATAGATATTTACACATATACATATTGACATATATTGATGGGTATGTATATATACATAGATATACATATACACACCCAGATATATACATATACAGATAGTGATACATATGCACATATACGTATGGATATCTACATATGTATTGACAGTAGTAGGTATATCAGACTAGATATGTATGCCCATATAGTTATAGATATCTACAGATATACCAACATAACTAGGCATATCTGTACACATAAGGATGTGCATACATATATAGATATATACACATATATCTATATATACATATATGTATATCTATATATAAGGTCTATATTAGATCACTGAACACTTAGGTTAGCGAACGGAGATTAATCAACCCCATGTAAGCAAAAGCTTACAAAAGCAAACTGTCAGAACAGCGATTTTTTCCAAGGGAAAAAAAATGCTGTTCCAAAAAAAAAAAACAAGAAAACACTTTAATACATGATATTAAGTGGAGGGGGGAGCCCCCCACACTCCCCAAAGTGGGGGGTTGTGCCCCCAAAACCCCCTTACTTAAATATACCAACTCCAAGACTGCACTACAGTGCCAAAAATGGCAAACTACTGAAGTGGCCAAGAAAATTCTTTCCCAGGGAAATAATTCGCTTACATGCCGCTTCGATGTTTTGTTGTTTCGGAGTTTACAGCTCGACCAAGTCGCATTCGCTAACCTGCTTCTTTGGTCAGCTGATAGGAACCCTATATATATATATATATATATATATATATATATATATATACACATATGTATATATACATATATGTATATATACATATATGTATATTTTATATATATATATATATATATATATATACATATATATATATACATATATACATACGAAGAGATGTACATATGGCCATATATATATGTATATGTAGCACTATACAAATGTGTATACAGACATATGTATGAGTATACATGTGTATGTACATGTAAACATATATAGACCTATTATATGTGTACGACCATATCCCTGTAATGAGTAAATGTCACGGTTGTGTATACCCTCCCACATGTATTTCACCGTATGTATCTGCTATGTGCCCATTATGATGAAACAACATATGTGATGCAACAATCATATTAATAACAAGGACTACACCATTTAGGAACTACAGGCAAATGTTCAATACTACTCAATATGTGTATTGACAGCTATATTGGTAAAACAACAGCAGTTTTCTCAGTGGTCATGGCGTAGTGGTTATGTGCTGTGACTTCAGTGTAAAGTGTCCTGGGTTCAAGACCTGCAAGGGTTGTTCCCTTTGTTGCTGGGCAGGACAAGGGTCATCATATACAGAGTGGTTAAGGCAGTTTTGAGTGAGTTTATGCGGGTTTGCATGAAGCTACACGGTGTTAAGCTATGGGTAAACGTAAAGACACTTGTACAGTTTAGGCAGCACTTACCAGTGCCAAATCAGCTTAGCTCTTATATTGCAGCAATGTTAATACTTGCTAAGCATAGCTTAGCCCTGGTAACCAGGACACACATCCCAGTCTTATAACCTGTAATAAGTATATGTAATGCCATGTACCATACATGCACCTATGTGCTGTCATTACAGTAGCAAAGGGTGTGAGTGTCATGTGTGGGACACAGACATATATGAGGCCTGTACAGTACTGTTATCCATGTGAAGGTGTTACATACAGGTGTAGTAGCCCAGGGTACGTGCTGTCACACTGGCATGTAGTGTATCATGGCAGCACTACTGTTGGCAATGCTAACCCAGGCAAGAGCAGAGTGCTTAATGTAGTACTGACAACAGGCACACCTGTGAGCATGGCTGGACACCGAGGCCTCCCTGTTGTACCTTGGTGTGTGAGCTGTGTCACAGTATATACTCCTTAATGGTCTGTCAACACACTCATGCTACTGTATAGCCACCTGTCAAGCTGACGACTGTCAGTCCCTGTACAGATGTGCAGATGGCTGGTATCCAGCTGGGATATGTACAGGCAACCTATGCTTCACTGATGCCTTACTACATGTGTGGCATGTGCATGAGATGCATAACCCTGCAGTACCAATGTTGGGGTATACTATGGGTTGTACCGCAGTCACGGCCAATGTGTGATGGTGGGTATGGCAGAGTGTCATCATGGGTTTCAGGGAGTACAATATCCAGTGGGGGATGTGGATGCTGTGTACATTGTTATTACACCAAGGTACACCAGTTATATGTCCCATGTACCACGTTATGGTTACCACCGTCACCATCAATCATACAGGTAACTGTTGCCACAATCCAAGCCAGTTATGCATGTGATGTGTGCAGCCTACCGGTAACACATTGGAGGAATGGTCAAGTTAGTTAGCAGCGATAGGCCCTGGTATCTCAGATGTGTGTCTGGCTGTTATGTGTCTGTAAATGTGTATATGACGGTATGTCATATGTGTATATGGATGTCAGTGTCTGAACAGCTATATGATATGGCATATAAAACTGTAATAGTATACAAATAAAGGTTTTCCATTTCTGCAAACCTGTGTGTGTGGTGTTTTATCCTATGACCACTCTGTGGGTATATGTTGCAGGCAACGATTGTTATTTGTATGGGTGGCCCATACAGTGTCCAGTTGTTAAGGTGTTAACTGTAGGCATAGTGGCTGTTCCATATTGTGTGCAACTTCTACATATGTATGTTACTGTACATATCTCTGTGTGTGTATGTGTAGTCACATGTATATGTATATATATATATATATATATATATATATATATATATATATATATATATATGTATCTGCATATATGTGTCTGTGTATATGTATCCTGGGGATGTTGACAGCTTCCACATTTTACATTTCCTATAGGAGCCAGACTGTACTGCATGATGTTACCAATACCAGCCTGACATCATATAGGTGGGATGTAGTACTGTTAACATCTTGTGCCCATGTCGTGTCAGGTCCTGGTTATGGGATCTGCAACACTTGGTAGTGTATTGCAGGGCAGATATGTTTGACTGTGGGAGGTATACATATTCATGCAATACGTATATTGTTTGGGGCCTCTCATCCCCATTAGCGGTGCATGTGGACATATATGTTTTACTTAATCTACCATTGTTATCTACAGATGTATGGCCATATATACCTATATAGATATATATATATATATTTGCTTACATATATATAACTATGTCCATATATACCTACATAGATATATATCTGCTTACATTTATGTAACTTGCTGTGTATATGTAAACATATAGGTGTAGACATATATATGTGTTGATGTAGGCATTTGCATGTATATATGTTCATATATATTTATATATATATATATATATTTATATATATATATATATATATATATATATATATATATATATATGTTGTATCTATTTAGATATTGATATATTCACACACACACATGCATCTAAATGTTGGAATACATTCTCTGTGCTTTTGCATGACTGGTCTGGATGATATGTTTTTGAAAACATCAAAGTCATGCATATCTGGCATGGTTTAGTGGTAAATCTCTTTTGCTATGGTGTGCAGTGTCCTGGGTTTGAGCCTTGCAAATGCTGTTTATTTTATTGCTGGGTAGAACATGGGCCATTGGATACAGAATGGTTAAGGCACTTTAAAGCAGTTGTAAGTGGGTTTGTGCTAGTTTGCATGGATGTAAGCACTGCTAACTTCCAGTTAGTTTCCTATACTCTGTTAGCTTCTGAATTGCTTAACCTGTGTAGGCATTCCTTACCCCCATGCAAACAGGCTTTATCTCACTTACTGCTGCTTAAAAGTACTTACTCTCGCTTACCACGCGCTAATTTCTTTAAAAGAAAAGAAAAAGGGTTTAATAGGAAAGTGGTGAAAAAAGGGGCACAAAGAGGGAAAGACAGTAGGGAAAATAGCCAGGGATGCGCAGGATGGGTGTAGGGAAGGTCCATAGCAGCCCATTGTTTCTACCGCAACAGCTGTGCATATATACTGAATTTGGAGGTAGATTTGGACACTCAAACTCCTGGGAGAGGGGTAAGGAAAACAATAATAAGTTGTGATGCCAATTAGACCGGATTATGTGTCCAGTGGACATGTGTGTGAAATGGACAGCTATGTATGGGGAGAGATTTTTTTGTGGGAACAGATTGCTTTTTTTTTTCAGGTGAGAGTGGGATGTTGGAGAGGGGTATATTTGGGGAGGTAGGTTGGGTAGGTTAACAGACAAGACAGACAAGATGCATACAGCGGCAGTATATGACACATGTGGAAGGGAGACACCTTGATGGGGAGGGGTGTTGGGATATTGGAAGCCCACAAGCCCCCAGTGGTAACAGTGGGGCTGAGGTCCCCACCCATGGGCAGACACCACTGCATCTTCACAGCCCCGAAGGTGGCTGTGCTGGGGGCTGAGTCTCAGAGCCAGGCAGACTCTCTAATCGGGACATGCGGCCCTCAAGCTGCCATAGAAGATCACCAAATTGCTGGTCAATCTCTCAACACACCACGACCCCAACCTTGCGATGGGTGACAGGTACCTGTCCACGTCCACTCCTGGGGGGGGCGAGCCCCATCCCTTGAGGTGGTTCCAACCGAAGGTGGTGCTGGACCAACAGACAGTGAGGTCTGGGGTTGGGCCCCAGACATGCTGGTGCCACGGCCAGCTGAGATGGAACAGGTGGGTCCGTTGGGACCAGCCTTACTAAGCATGGAAGGGAGACACCTTGATGGGGAGGGGTGTTGGGATATTGGAAACCCACAAGCCCCCAGTGGTAACAGTGGGACTGAGGTCCCCACCCATGGGCAGACACCACACACCTTCACAGCCTCAAAGGTGGCTGTGCTGGGGGCTACCTTTAAACTACAACAGAAAGAAAAAAAAAATCTTGCTTTTTTCCCCACTTTCTGAAAGTTAAGAAAGTTCAGTTACAGATTTGCTGTTCTGAACTGTTTGTATGTTTCTAGAAGGCCAGTGCTTGCTTGGGCTAAAGGGAAGTCTCTGTGTTCACCAGTGGGAGTGGTTAACACTGAACAGCCTGCCTGTCCCTGGAGGAGTGGTTACTACCTAGAAGCTGTAGTTTTATTGGCCATTTTGGGTCAATTCTAAACTCTTTGATCTGTCTCTCTTAAAACCCGGCTGCCTCGTGGTTTTGGCATCTTTTCAGGCTTGCTAGTTGTTGCTGAAGCACCTATCAAGGGGAGAAAAAGCTGAGGGAAGAAAAGGAGCCACTTTTGTGATTTTAAGTAGTTTCTTCTGATTTTTTGTTAAGTTTTACTGCTTTGCCACCTACTTTTTGGCATTTTCCGGCTTGCTAAAGTTTATATCTGTAACACTAACAGTACTTGGAACACATCTAGAGCCTGTTTACTGCATTTCCTGTGTTGCACTTAATTTAAAATATTTTTTTTCTCTAAAAACTGCATTTTACCTGATTTTGGCCTAGCATTCAAGTGTGAGGTCATTTATTGCACTGTTGTGATTATTTTGCTGCTTGTGTATCTCTGCTACCTTTAAACTATAACAAAAAGAAAAAAAAAATAATCTTGTTTTTTTCCCACTTTCTGAAAGTTAAGAATGTTCAGTTACAGATTTGCTGTTCTGAACTGTTTGGAAGTTTCTAGAAGGCCAGTGCTTGCTTGGGCTAAAGGGAAGTCTCTGTGTTCACCAGTGGGAGTGGTTAACACTGAACAGCCTGCCTGTCCCTGGAGGAGTGGTTACTACCTAGAAGCTGTAGTTTTATTGGCCATTTTGGGTCAATTCTAAAGTCCTTGATCTGTCTCTCTTAAAACACGGCTACCTCGTGGTTTTGGCATCTTTTCAGGCTTGCTAGTTGTTGCTGAAGCACCTACCAAGGGGAGAAAACGCTGAGAGAAGAAAAGGAGCCACTTTTGTGATTTTAAGTATTTTCTTCTGATTTTTGTTAAGTTTTACTGCTTTGCCACCTACTTTTTGGCATTTTCCGGCTTGCTAAAGTTTATATCTGTAACAGTAGCAGTACTTGGAACACATCTAGAGCCCGTTTACTGCATTTCCCGTGTTGCACTTAATTTAAAATCGTTTTTTTCTCTAAAAACTGCATTTTACCTGATTTTGGCCTAGCACTCAAGTGTGGGGTCATTTATTGCACTGTTGTGATTATTTTGCTGCTTGTGTATCTCTGCTACCTTTAAACTACAACAAAAAGAAAAAAAAAACAAAAAAATCTTGCTTTTTTCCCACTTTCTGAAAGTTAAGAAAGTTCAGTTACAGATTTGCTGTTCTGAACTGTTTGGAAGTTTCTAGAAGGCCAGTGCTTGCTTGGGCTAAAGGGAAGTCTCTGTGTTTACCAGTGGGAGTGGTTGACACTGAACAGCCTGCCTGTCCCTGGAGGAGTGGTTACTACCTAGAAGCTGTAGTTTTATTGGCCATTTTGGGTCAATTCTAAACTCCTTGATCTGTCTCTCTTAAAACCCTACAAATCTCTTTTTGCATGGTTTTGGACACTGAGCAGCGTCGGGCAGTGCCACCTAAACAGGTTTAAACTATTCCAGGCTCCACAACATCTGCCATTCACTTTTTCCCTTAGAACTATTCAAACTCTCAAAGTAATCACTCTATTCTCTTTCTAAAGCCCTGTACTTGCTCAGCTCTTATAAGGAAACACTAACTAACTAAAGCACTACACCCTCCTTGACTTCTCATAAGTATTAGGCTCCCGATTGGTCCTTCCTGATCAAGTGAAAAATCAGTTCCCTTCCCTAATCTGATCAGTAAAAAAAAACAGTTTCCTATACTAATCTGGTATGTCCAAGGGTCAGTTTCAAGGTTACTCTCCAGTCCAGCTGGTGAATCTGGGAATTTTGAGGCAATGTTACAATTGCCTTATGTACACAGACAACCCTCTCCTCCTTCCAACAAACTCTAATACATGTGAGAGAAGCAGTTATACAGCCAAACTGGAGGCAGAGCTCTCTCAACCCAAGACTGGCACAGTCAGTCAGGAGGAAAAGGTAACCACCCACACCACAAATCCAGTCTCACACAGACCTATTGCATCTGTATACCCAACACATAAACACACAAAAACATACTCGGAGGCTCTAAATAAAAATCTGCCTAAACAGCAAAGACCTCCTAAGCAGATATCCAAGCAACAGCCAACCCTCAACAATACCCACGAATCACATATCTCACAAAATCAGTGTGCCTCACAGTCACAGCCCTTAAGGCCAAACAGCACACCAAATACACTTGTTATAGGAGACTCTATTGTCCGGCACACTGACGTCCCGCTCACCAGAATGAACAAGGAGAAGGTCACTGTAAGCTGCCTGTCGGGTGCCAGGATCCGCCACATAACACAAGCACTCAGGTCACTCCAAAGCAAGTACAAGTATGACTCCATCATTGTCCATGCTGGTGTGAATGACCTGAGATGTACCTCCCTGGACTACATGAAAAGAGACATAGAGAAGCTCTCTGACCATGTAGCCCAGGCTGGTATGACCCTGACCTTGAGTAGCATCTTGCCCTCACCAGGAATGATGCCACAGTATAAAGACAAAATGATCAGTTTCAACAATTGGCTAAAGTATTGGTGTCATTCAAAGGGGATCCAGTGTCTGTCAGCCTGGGATGACATGCTCGACAACCCCGTTGCTTCACTAGGGATGGCTTGCACCTGTCACCCTTAGGCTTTTGTATAATGGCCAAGGCTCTTGCCATCCCCATAGTGCCTTTTTTAGGCAAGGCTCAAAGGACAAACCCACCTCCATAGACAACCCAAGGATAAAAAAACTAAAGGTAATGCTACTCAATGCCAGAAGTCTAAACCTCAAGATGCACGCACTCGAGGCTCTCCTCCGTATGGAGAAAATCAATGTCTGTGCAGTAACAGAAACCTGGTTCAAGGCTCCTGAGAGCACCCCAGCACTAGCAAGTTATAACTCATACCATCCGTTTCGGCTCCAAAACTCGGACCGAAGCACAAAAGGAGGGGGAGTATCTATATTCATCAAAGATACCTACACCTCCAGGTTAGTGGCACTGCACAAAACATCGGAAACCATCCATGTGCAACTAACAGCAGGCAAAACTGACTTTCAGTTTGTAGCCTGCTACAGAACACCCTCCCTATTACAGGAACCCCACTTGGCATTCCTGAGAACACTGGAGAATATGAAGGTCTCTCCAAACACTATGTTATTGGGTGACTTCAACTACCCAAACATTGACTGGGAAAACTACTCAAGCCCAAACACCCTCACCCAATGGTTCCTTGAATTTATAAACTCTAACGCAATGGAACAACTGGTCACCACTCCCACAAGAGGGAACAACATATTGGACCTGGTCATCACCAACATGGGGACTCTATGTTCCACACCAGAGGTAAACCCCTCATTGGTAAGATCAGACCATAAACAAATTTCCCTGGACATTCATATCCCGTCCCCACTCCCAGCCAAGGAAATCACTGTAAAGAATTTCTCAAAAGCCAACTTTGCACTTCTCAAGACTGAGGTGGAATCCTTCAAAGCCCCTGAGCCAGAGGATAACACAGCCCAATTCCCAGAATCCTTTACAAATGCATTCTATGAGCACCTGCAGGAATGCATGGATCGTGCTGTCCCAAATAAAACCAAGACTCACTCCTCCAAAAACAGGAGACCAGTCTGGTGGACCCCTGCCATAAATAAGCTATACATCAGAAGGAGGAAGCTACTACAAGACAGAGCAAAATCCCAAAAAGGGAAGGCATCTCTGATCAGTATTAGCAAGAAACTTCGATCCCTCATAAAATCATCGAAGGCCAGCTTCGAAAGAAAAATTGCCCTAGACAATAAAGATAATCACAAGGCCTTCTTTAGTTATGTCAGGAACATGGGCAGAAACTCCCAGATATGCTCTGAATTGTTGCATAACGGTGCAAAATATACCAAACCTACAGACATAGCCAGCATCCTGGCAGACAGATTCAGCACAAACCTCTCCCCTGCTTCCCCCACAAAGGAGCAAATGCCTATCCCAACTGAATGTAACCTCCCTGACATCACAGATGCACAGGTGAAAGCTGCCCTCTCCAAAGCAAAAACCACAGCATCTATGGGACTGGACGGTGTCCCAGGCTGTGTCTTACATGAGCTCCAAGAAAAACTGAACCCTCACATTAAGTCACTGTTCAAACTTAGCCTTACTACAGGATATGTACCCAAAGAATGGCGTACAGCTACAGTGGTCCCACTCCACAAAGGTGGTGCCACAACGGACCCCGGAAACTATCGCCCCATAAGCCTGACTAGTCTGGTCTGTAAAGCTATGGAGCGTATTATCATGGAATTCATAAACAAAGACATTGGGAGCCTCCAGACACTGGACCCTACCCAATTCGGCTTTGTTAAGGACAGATCTTGCCTCTTAAACCAAGTTGATTTCTTTGAAACAGTTACCAAAGCCATAGATGAGGGCAAGGTAGTCCACACAGCCTACCTGGACCTCACAAAAGCCTTTGACACAATACCCCACTCGGGCATCATAAATAAGCTTACCAGCTTAAATATCAACCCCTATATCACAAGATGGGTTGCAAACTGGCTCAGAGATAGAACCCACATGGTCAGAATCACAGGTGCCATGTCAAAATCCAAACCAGTTACAAGTGGCATCCCACAGGGCTCAGTTCTGGGACCTCTCTTGTTCGGTATATACTTCTCTGAGGTTCAGGCTAACATGGGAGGATTATGGCTGACAAAGTTCGCAGATGACTGCAAACTGGGGGCCATAATCGAATCTACAGCTGGCACAAGCATCCTCCAAAAGGGTCTCACAGAGACAGATGCTTGGTGCCAGAGCCACGGCCTCAAGCTGAATGCTAAAAAGTGCATAGTCATCCCCTTTGGGAAAAACAAGGTGCCCACAAATTACCACATAGGTGGTAATCCATTAAGTATGGAAGAAGTAATTAGAGATTTGGGGACCAACGTAGATAGTAATCTCTCCTTTGATAATCACGTTTCCAAAGTGGTTAGAAAGACCTTCTATATAGCCCACCTTATCACGAAAGGGTTCGCATCTAGATCAAGACAGGTCATTGTGCCCCTCTACTTGTCACTCATCAGGCCCATAATTGAATACAATGCCCCTTTTGGGATGTACCTTACCCGGCACCTGCAGCAACTGGAGAGACCCCAAAAGTACCTCACCAAGAGGATCATGGGCTATAAACAGATGTCCTATGCAACTCGACTAAAGAAACTCCAGCTCTACTCAGTTGCTTACCGCCTACTCAGAGGCGATCTATGCCTGATGTACAAAGCCATGTCAAACCCAGAATGAATGGACATGCTCCACCTCAAAAAATCCAAGTCCCTTAGAGCTACACGATCCAGGGACCTAAACCTCAGCACAAAAATAAATAGGACATGCTGGAGGGACAGATTCATTTCCCAGAGGCTTCCCTCACTCTGGAATAGAATCCCAATTCATGTTAGACATAGCCCCTCGTTGACCCTCTTCAAGCGAAATCAGGACGTGTGGATGGGAAATTGCAAATTCACCCCTAGGATCTCTTCTGTGTCCCTGCTAGACAGAGGTACAGTAAACTAATCTTAAAAGGGTACCTTGTGTGACCTACTTTACAGAGGCACAGCAGGCTAATCTAATAGGGAGGCGGAAGCCAAATACACTTTGGCTAGGCTTATAAATGCCCTAGGGCAGATAGCCTAGTATCTACCTATGAACCTATGAACCTATGCTATAGTGTTTAGATTTCATCATATGTGGGTTAGTAATAGTCAACACATTCCAGGGTTAGGTATAACAGCATGCATAGATATTCCCATTAACCCAGACACCAGATACGGAACAGTTGCATAGCAAACAGAACACATGCATATATGAGACCACAGTGGTGATAAGTACAGCATGCAGGTACATTGATGGCACCATGCCACCAATGTTGGAATAATTCAATATAGCACATGCATGGGAACCATGTAAATATTTATCAAACAATTGGACATTATCAGAGTCATTACATACCAGTTGGGGTGAGTATGTTGATTATTGTTGGAGATATGGTGTTGGGGAGAGAAAGATGTCAATTAACAATTAGTATATTCCTGTAGTCCACATTACATTCCTAGTCAGTGCTGTTATCTGTACCTTACAAGTCTTACTACACTACCCTATAGCCTTAGTTTGGACAATGATATGGCTGTTGTCATCTTTACACATGAACCAGTTTTACCTGCATTATACACTTCTTACCTGGTATATCTGTGGAGGGAATGTTTGTTAACACTAACTAGCTGTTTCTACACATACTCCCGGATTCTGGGTTGATGTTTTGCACATAGCTATCTAACTCTTTCTGCACAGACTCTGGCCATGTGTTGACAACATGCTGGCGTGCCGGGATATATCTAGATTATTGCCTCGTCCACCTTTAGTGACCTGACACACACATATGCATGCTTTCCTGCACAGTTATTTTATGTAGCACAGTGTGGATGACAATGATCAGCAATATTTTATTATTCAGAGAAACTGCAATGCTCACAATTCCCTACAATACCAAAGTGAACAGTACCACTACAGGTTATAATGGTCTGTATTTCTCAGCACAGTGTTCATTACCAATGTACCTGTGAGAGCAATGTTTGTTAGCACTACCTGACTGTTGCCACACAGAGTTCCGGATTACACATTAGTATTATGCACATACATCTCGCTCTGTTACTGTACACACTCTGGTCACAGCTTGACAACTTGGAAGTGTAGGTAGGACATACTTGAAATATTGCTCTCCTAACAGTTTTGGGGGTTGCTACAGTGACAGGTGTGTTCTCATGATGTTTGACCTTCACTTGTATTCCCTGTTTGCTGGCTAAACATCTGGGATCATCCCACAGACTTACCAGAATGACACAGCAGCAGGTATGGTCACATATACTGGACATTCTGGCCTCATCTGTACAGTTGTGGGGTATGAATCTGTATGCAGCCTAATTCCACTCCCAGGATTCAGACCATGGCTGTGTCTGCTACAGCTTAAACACTTTCCATCACAGTTGTGTCTGCTATATAGATATTGCTGTATATCTCCTATCTGCTTTCTGTCTTATTATTCCCCTGTGCTTTTGCATTCTGACTTTGTATTACAACACTTATATACAGATTTCCTAGACAGTTATATGAAGAAGGACAGTGTGAGCGACAGTGATGTGTAATACCTCATTATTCAGAGCAACTGCATATCATTCTTGTATTTCTGGGCACAGTGTTGGTGTCTGACAGACCTGTGGGAGGAATGGTTATTGGCGCTACCTGAATGTTCCTACAAACAGTACCAGATTCCACATTACTATTATGCACATACATCTCACTCTTTTACTCTACACACTCTGACCACAGCTTGACAAGTTGGGGTGTAAATAGGATATATGTGGCTTCTTAATCACATAAGGTATTGGGGAGTTGCCAGTGTGCCAGCTTTGTTCTCATAACTGTGTGTCAATCCGTTGTATTTCCTGTTTGCTGCCTATACGTCTGGGATCATCTCACTGATTTCCCAGTGGGACAGGTTGATAGGCAACAGGTATGGGCCACTTTAATAGACATTCTGGACATATCAGTACAGTTGTGGGGTATGATTCTGTATGCAGACTACTACCACTGGCAGGATTTGAACCGTGACTGTGTGTGCTAAAAAAACAACAGTTTACATCTGAGTTGCATGCGCTATTTGGTTTTTGCATTTTCCCTGTTTATTGTCTATGTGTCTCTCAGTTGTACTAAATGACCTCTGGGGATTACACCTGTCATATACAGGCATTCCTACACATTCAATTTATGGTGCACAGTGTGGATAACAGTGCTTAATACTACAGTACTATTACATGATTGCATATCTACACTACTGTATGTTACCAGGATATACACATGCAGTTCAGCAGTTAGACCTGTTTTGTCAGGCTGTTACACTTTTATTGACTTACAAAGAATATGAGACTCTTCCTGCCATATTCTCTAGTGTATGCAATACTTGCCTTGAACAATACAGGTTTTATATAAGCAATTAATTTACTACTACTTTTATTTCTATTTCCTATAACAGTAAATGCATGAGTATTACTGATCTGCCTCGCATCGCAACCTTGCCAGGTGACTGATGTGGGCCTCCTGGTTTACGGCACCACTCCATTGCAGCTGTGGGGGGCATAAGTGGAATATTTAGCCATACCTATCCATGATATACCTGAGCTGGCAATTATTACACACATACTGGAGTGATACTTACAGATGACTGAGACATCCCCTGATGCTCTAGCCTCTTGGAGACACTCCTCCAAGAGGTCCCCCTTACACCGCTTCAGGTCAGCATTGTGGTGCCTGACCTGCTCACCAGTTCAGGGTATGAAAGTGGCACTGGTGAGGTTGCATGTGAGATGGCCCCAGGCCTCCACCTTATATTGGGAGCCCTTGTACTGGCCCTGCAGCAGTCTCTGATCATGGTCTTTGGCAAGGAGTCCTGCCATGACCTTGGACTCCTGAATGCATCAGCGATGCGCCTGAAAATGCACACCTTCTCCCCTTACTGCCATAGTGCCTGCAAGGGGAAGCTACAACCAGTTATGAGATGTGTTTCTGCCTATTGGGTTTAAGTAGGGCCGATTTCCCACACTTTTCCATGATTGGCCGGTTTTGAAAAGGTTATGCTATGGGCAAACCTGCTTAACTAAGGTTGGCATTGTTTAAAGGGGAATAACACTGGGCACATTGAGTTAGCTGGCCTACACATTGCTTACACCTCCTAAGCTGGCCTGTGCAATGCTTAGCTTGCTTACATTAGACTTTGCATTTTTTTTTTTTGTCATTGATTTTTTCTTCATTAAATGTTATATATCTGCCTGGTATCCATGATTAATGTGTACGTACACTATATGGGGTCCTTGTGTTTTATTAGGGACTTCAATACTCTATTACAATTATACCTCACTTCTAGGCTTACTGCTGTACTCCAGTTCACATATTTATGTTATCTAGTGGGTTATGGAACATATGACTGTATACTGATTCCTTTCACAGGTTCAGTTTGGTTTTACTATGGAGAGGACTTGTTTGCTGATACCTCATTTTTTTCTAGTTCTGTCATGGCTTGGTGGTTAACTACTGTGACTATGGTCTATAGGGTCCTGTGTTTGAGACTTGCATGATTGCTTTTTTGTTGATGGGCAGAACAAGGGCTATTGGCTACAGAATGATTAAGGCACTTTTGAGCAGTTGTAAGCGGGTTTGCACAATGGTAAGCACTGCTAACCTGCCATTACATCTGCTTACAGAGAGTTAGCTTTAGAATTGCTTAACCAGTGTATGCATTGCTTACCACTGTGCAAATGGGCTTAAGCCTGCTTACTATTGCTTGAATATGTTTACTACTGCTTATTTGTGCTTAAACCTGTTTACTAGTGCCTTATTCATTATGACACTGACACCTCACATGTGCATTTACTGCAGTACTCCAGTTCATGAAAATATGTTATTTAGTGGGTTATGCAACATAAATATTAGTCATGACGTGCTTTGAGATGGAAAATGGAATGTGCTGCAGTGGGATTCAAACCAGGAATGTATGCTCTGTCAACTACACTATTGCTATGCTTCTTCAGTTGCATATATATTCCTTGTTGTCCTCTTCAGCCATTTAAGCTGCATTAACGGTTGCTAAGCAATGGTCACCCCCCCCCGCCACCTACGGTTAGCTTTAATCGGATTTTTATAAAAAAATAAAGGGTTTCTTCATTTTATGTATGTATACTGTTGCTGTTGTACACAAGTGGGACTGTTGGTGAGGATATGCATTCACCTATGAGCAGTCTCGTTCATTCCATACCCCTTTCTGCTGTTCTTCATTGCGGGGGCATGTATATTTTGAGAGCTCTGCACTCAGACACGCCCACTGCACTCTTACATGCTCTGTGTAAGCCTAGGAGCTCAGGCAGCACACCTCATTATTATGCATGGCGCGCTGCCATCCTGCTCCTAAACGGCCGCCTCCGTGCAGGACTAAGCTAGTCCTGCACAGAGGAATAGTAAATCTGGGGGACACTTTCTGCGTGCCCTCCTTTATCTCTAGGTCTCATTCTCTAAGATTACAGTATTATAGGGTATTCAGCAATAAAAAAAGACCGCCATTGGCCTTGCTGCTGGGTGAGTATGCTTTCTCAAAAGGAAGCCTTTTTCTTGTATTACACTTTGATGTATTTCAAGCATAGACATGCTCACTGATTTATTTTAGTCTTGTTTTACAATATAAAGTTTCACCCATGGAAATAAGTGTTCAGGATGAATTTACTAAATACTATCATAGGTGTGGCTACCAGTTTGTTTTTAGAGTTTTTGTCCTTTTTTACTTACTGTGATCTCTAAAAATGAATGTACCTAATGAACTAACATGCATACCCATACTTAGTTCAATCTGTTAGGCGTTGGTTGGCATGTTTTTACTCACTAAGTGTTTCTTTGTGCTGGGATTCACAGATAAAAGTTGTATGCCCATGCCACATTAAATTTCCAGGTGGTCACAAAAAGCCATACAGCTACTCAATGAAGAATATTTTTGTAGAGCTAGGAAGAAAGGAAGAGGAATTGAGGGTGTCCAGCAAAGATATGGATAGATTTTGTGAGGCAGGTGGCATAGCAAGCAAAGGACTGCATAAGAAAAAGATGCATAGTGTTAATGGGATACACAGCACTAGTCTGCTCCATAGAACATGTGAGCAATGTGACAGCTGTCAAGGCAAGGCACAACAATGTGGCCAAGCATTGCACACTAATGCACATTATGTAGCACCTCTTAGTTGCTTTTAGTACTTGTCCAACATAAGAAGAGCAGCATACTGACCAAAACATATATCAATGTGGGTATACACAGCAAAGTAGTAACTGTATTTGTCTTATCAGCAGGGAAGCACATGTGACTATACCAATTACAGACAAGGCAATTGTCATGGCAGCAAGTAGGAGGAATCAACAAATACTGAAAACTGAGACAGAAGGGAAAGCAGTGGAACAGGATAATAGCTTCAAGTATCTGCAAGGGGTGGTTGAGAAAAGGGAAAGTCTAAATAAGAGGTTAAAGTTAGAAACAGAGCTACTGCAGCCACATGGTACAAGTGTCAGGGATAGTGTGTGACAGAAGAATGCCAAAGAATTTGGAAAAGTAAGGTGTACAAACAGTGATGCAACCAGTGTTTCTGCATAGTACAGAAATGGGGGCATTGAACGCACAGCAGTTGAGCAAACTAGAGGTGATAGAGATGAAGTGCCTGAGATGGGTGGTCGGATGCACCAGGGCAGACAAAGAAATTATGGTATTAGAGCAGCAGCTAATGCTGCTCTAATTGCAGAGAAGTTCCAACAGAAAAGATTATGGTACTTCAGGCACATGTGCAGGAAAGCAGAAGATGATTTGGTGAAGAATATTTTGGAGAGATACAAAGAAGTCAAGAAAAAATGAGGAAATCGAGCAAAGAGATGGAAGGATTTTGTGAGTGATGACGTGTAGTAGTCAGGCATGACGGACTAGAAAGGTAGGAGAGTGGCCCTGAATCAAGATAAATATTCTATGAAGCTCCTTTGCAAAAATAAATAAATAATAATTAAAAAAAAATAATGCAGGAAAATACACCTTTACCTAGCAGGCCACAATGGAGCCATTCATTACCGACAGCATGAAATAGTCATGGCCATTCAAGAAACAAAATGATAACCCTATGTGCCGCATGACATAACTCTGCATTATAACACTACCACACAACTGTAACACTCTACCAGAGTGCAAGTACATGGCTGAAAAAAAGATTCATATACTATGAAGCAAATTTTTAAAAATTTTTTACGGGCTGTTATCCATTAAATAATATGTGCCCAAAACTTCTGTTGCTCTATATATCTCAGTGCATAGTATAAAGGATGTATAGGGGAAAAAGGCCACAGTAGCAAAACTTATACCTGGACAATTATATCATTTTATCTTTAATTGCTGAGTTTACTTCCTTTTTTGTTTATAATATGTTTTACACTTTATAATGCAGTGTCTCAGTTTACATTAGTTAAGTCTGTCCTTTCACTTTGGTCAGTATTAAGCCATTATATATTGACATGGCACGCACGCACAGCTTTCTTCTTTGCTTGAAATTGATTACACCCACGTTTGAGAGACCGATTAAAGACCTGTGTACATCAGCTGTCTTCTGTCAGTTCTGGTAAGGAATCCATTTCACTTACTCTGGCTGATGTGACCATCCTTTTGCTTGCCCTTTAGGTATCAGCATGACACTCTGTGGGATGCTTTGGAATCAGCATTTTACAAAAAAAACCCTTGCAGCCATAATCAGTATGGGAGAAAGGCAATTCATTCTATTTATTTATTTTTGAATCTTCACTCAGTATTATTACTTCTTTATCTTCATAAACTTTCTCTGAAAAATGAATAGTAATTTTGACTTCTATAAAAACATTGCTGCTAAATACATTTTAGAAAGGTATTTCCAGGCACTGATTCTAAACATTTTCAATAAAGTTTTAAGTACCTAGACTGCTGTCAATTTTCTAAAACTATCTCCTTCAAACAGTGGTCTCTCTATTTTGCATGGCAAAGATTAAAATTACCTTCTCTTGCTTCATTTTAGATTTGTTGTGGCAAATGTCCACTGTCTTTTTCAAAAACAGAAAAAAAGCTATGCAATAGTGGGTGAAGCCCAACTAAGAAAAGATCAGCTATGAAACAACGTCCTGATATTTTTTAAGAACATTGTATTGTTCATAACCCACTGTTCATATAGAAGGCTGTTCCACTTTATTCATGACCAAGAGTGAAAATATTGCTCATGACCCACTGTTATTATAAAAAGTTGTTCTACTTTCTTCATGACCAAGAGTGAAAAACAAAATGTGTAATTCCTGTATTTTTCATCACATTTACTGCAGTGCTGTCTTCTTCGGCCTATAATCACTTTTGGTACATTTAGAATTTGGTGTTGACCTACAGTGTCTTTAAATAGTTTCACAATTAAGTATTAAGCTATTAGTCTGTATAGCTCAGAATCAAGCTCTGCATCTGGTATGGGTGAGGTTAAGACCTTAACTATTATGCTAGCCCTCCTCATCACTATGTTGACCTTTAAACTAATTTCATGCTTGTACCTCTTGGTGTTTTACCACTATTGCTTGCTTGGCCTGCTTGTATCATGACCTCTTCTCTGGTCTTAGTTGTAGCTGTTTGGGATGTAAAATTATCAGCCAATCTGCTTGTGGATTATGTGGAAGGTTACTAAGTGACTGCTTTTAATAAGTGGCTGCATGAAAATTTTCTGACTCAGTTATTTTCCTGCTAATTCACATTAGCAGCTAAAAAGGATTTGTGGATATTTTGAGAGTGTTTCTTAAGGTTAGGGCATAGCGCCATATACAGTGACTGAAGTCACCCTTGTATCATGACATTATCTTTATGGTGCCCATCTACACTTTGACAGATGTACTTATCCTTAATAGATAAGTGCACACAAACCTAACTCTCAGCACAGCAAGACACCTTAGCACAGTTTTGTAGGCGCTAATGAATCCTGCTGTTATGCTTATGTTACATTACTGGTATCACTATTTGTTTCTCATGGATAGGACTTCTAAGTCCTGATTTGAGCTATTTAACTATTTATTTTTGTTTGATGGCTGCTTAGCTGCCCTAAAGAACCACTTTTCAATCATAGCTGTGAGGGAAACAAGCAAAGAAGTAAATTTGTTGATTGCCATGGTGCAGTTTTCTGAGTCCTGCAAGATCGGGAACTATTTAACTGAATTTTGGTTACATGAGAAAAGTTAACAGTGTTAGTAGTGTGGGATGAAGTCTGGGGCAAGTGCTTCATAACCCCAATGGAGGAGTATTTATCCTATGTATGTATGCTCTTGTCTAACATAGCATCCTCTGAGATCACATAAACTTGTATAAATTGTGCATCTGTGAAATTTTCTGTCACTGTACCAAGACAGATTAGAACCTACATTTTTCAGAGACAAGATGCAGTCATATGCCACAAATATGGAGCAAATCTTGGAATATTTGTTAATATATACATAATGTAGCCACCTTAGTGATCAACCTGATGGCTTTATTACTCATCAGGAATTATCTCTATTGTATTCTTTTCCTCACTCACATATTCTTGGGCATAACAAAATGTTGCTACTGTGATTAGGAGGACCTACATCAACAACATACATCTCAACCTGCCGATACTGAAAACAGGAACAAAGACCCTTGAAAAGTAGGAAATCCAGCTATAAGTCTGCATATCTAATAAACATAAAATTTCAGTACCACAAAATACATAACTCCTCCTGATTCCAGTAGGAATATGGGATACTACTCAGAAAACACGTTTAAAAAGATGAGTGACATAAATGATGGAAAGATATAAGCACATTATCAAAGAGACAGAGTAAAATCTGTAAACTTTAATTGTATTACAAAATTCTACCGCTCAAGGTAATTAATTTTTGTGAAGAAAATGAGAGCTGTAAATTGTGTCATCTTTCTTTAAATTATTCTTGCCTCTAGTGTGTCGGTCATGCTGTGGGGTTTTCTGTGTACTAGACATCTTCAAAAATCACATGTGATGAGGGCATTCAGAAAATTGCATGAAGCCTGAAAATAAGGAGACACTTCCAAAAATAGAAGCATCCTGTGCCGGAGGAAAGCAGACCTAAAAAAAGAAATGCACCTCCAAAATAGGGACAGTTGAGAGGTCTAAAGCACAATCATATCCTGCAGATAATACTTCAAGATATTCATTCATTCATTCATTCATTCTTTCTTTCTTTCATTCATTCTGGAATTGCCTGGTTAATCCAGCTCTGGGTTGTGGGTGAGTCAATTCATATTCCAGTCACACCATTTAAGGCACAAAATTAATCCTAGACAGGGTGCCATCCCATTACAGGATACAGACACACACACACACACACACACACACACACACACACACACACACACACACACACACACACACACACACACACACACACACACACACACACACACACACACACACACACACACACACACACTCATGCAAGAATGCATATTCACATCTACATGCAATTTACATAATCAGCAATTCACCTACGGTGCATATTTGAGGATACCTGGCAAACTTCATGCAGCCACGGGGAAGCCATGCAGATTAATTACAGAGAGCACATCAGCACAGTACTATGAGGCATCAGAAATAATAGCTGCATGACCACTCTGTTATTCATCTCCAGATATATAAATGCTTATTCAATACCTGCTTTATACAATGAGAGCCTTTCATGGCAAGCAATAATAAGGCATGAAACCAGCCATGGATATAAATCAGTCAGTTGTAGGATTCACCATAGATATATAGATAGATAGATAGATAAGTAGACAGAGGTGCAGACACACACACACACACACACACACACACACACACACACACACACACACACACACACACACACACACACACACACACACACACACACACACACACACACACACACACACACACACACACACACACACACACACACACACACACACACACACACACAGTTGGATGCATGCCTAGGGCAGATTTAAACATAGCTAGCTCAGTTACCCACTTATTTGTGATGTGGGAGGAAAATTAAGTCCCTGGAGAAAATCCATATGAACAGTAAGAAATAAGGCATGCACAGAAGACAGTCCTCTGGGAACTGAAGTGTGAAATCAAACACAATAAATATATCCTTTTTTTCCTTCAAATGACACTACCACTGCAAATGTATCAGGATATACAGGATTCAAAACTATAGGTTTAATCTGATAAATGTAATTGCTAGACTTTGTACCTAGGCTTAAAAAGCAGCCATTTTAACTCCAAGTCATTACCAGCCACACATCAAACAAACTATTCCTGCCAGCCCTCATGCTGCTGCATTCTTTAAATTCCAGTTTCACACGTCATACAAATGCAGTTAGTTCAAAGAGCATATTGTAAGCAAGCCACTATCTAGTCAGCAGCAAACTATTACCTATTCTTTTGTCTATTAACAGAAGAAAATAACTACTAAATGTTAAGTTATTCAAAGCAATACAAATAGCCTCTGATGCAACTTAACACCTATAATGTGCTGTTTAACATCCACATAAGGCTGACACTGTGCAAGTGCTCAATTCACTAATGCAATCTTGGCTGACCCATACTTAATCAGTACACCATGACAAAGAGTGGGAAATTCAGATTTCTGTTACTGTAGTGGGAGTTATTTGGTGTTTAGGGTGCAGTGATAGTGACAAAACTAGAGATTCCCAATGCCATGAGAAAAAGAATACAAATTTAGAGATGTCTATCTTACATTTTAAAAATCAGGCTATTATATTATGTATTGCATAATTATTGCTATTCTGTCTGTGCTGACATAAGTCAGAAGGACAGGTTTAAGATGTAACGCACACAGTGAGATATCTATATCACATCCACTACCTGTACCTTCTCCAACTGCAATGGATTATGAATATATGATGAGGAAAAAGCTTTTAGCACAGAAGATGGATGTGTTCTGTAGTAAAAATTATATAACCTGTATCTTTATCTTGTGCGTAGTTTTATTTGCAGAAATAATACACTATAAACAAATGTATTATATTTTTATACTGATAAACAAAACAACAAAAAATGGTTGATATAAATATTACAGTGCTTTGTGTGTGTGTGTGTGTGTGTGTGTGTGTGTGTGTGTGTGTGTGTGTGTGTGTGTGTGTGTGTGTACACATGTATTGCATAACTACCAGATTTCAACAGACTAGGTTAACTACCATTTCACATAAAGCTATCGAACAGTAGCTGTGTTCCCTATGGACCATGGTACCTATCATAATATTTTATCCCGAACTCTCATAGATTCGTAGGTCAGTACTAGGCTATCGGCCCAAGGGCCTACGTAAGCCTAGCCAACAAGGTTCCCTGGCTTACACCACCCAAGAAAGTTATTTTCCTGTGCCACTGAGCAGAGACACAGAAGTGATCCCTGGGGTGTATTTCCTATTTCACATCCACTCATCAAGATTTTTCTTGAAGAGTGCTAATGAAGAACTTTGCTTGACATAGATGGGTAGCCTGTTCCAGAGTATGTGAAGTCTCTGGGACAGGAATCTATCCCTCCACCATGTCCTGTTTATTGTGGTGACAAGGTTTAGGTCCCTAGAGCGTGTTGCTTGGAGGGATTGGGATTTCTTTAGGTGTAGCATGTCCAACAGCTCTGGGTTTGACATAGCTTTATATGTTAGGCAGAGATCACCTCAGAGTAGGCGATATGCTACAGAGTAAAGCTGGAGTTTTTTGAGGTGGTCAGTGTAGGGCATTTGTTTGAGGCCAGTAATCCTCTTTGTGAGGTACTTCTGTGGCCTTTCCAGCTGCTGCAGATGTCTTGTGAGGTACATTCCAAAAGGGGCGTTGTACTCTATAATGGGTCTAATGAGTGTCAAGTAAAGGGTAACAATGACCTCTTTTTTTTCAGGATGAGAACCCTTTTATGATGAGGTGTGCCATGTAGAAGAACTTCCTGACTACTGTGGCAATGTGACTATCAAAGGGGAGACTACTGTCCACCTGGGTCCCAAGGTCTCTTATCCACATTCAGTGTTAATTGGATTGCTGACTATGTGGTATTTCATGGGTACAGAGTTTTTACCAAAGGGGAGGACACTGCACTTTTTGGCATTGAGCTTGAGGCCATGGCTCTGACACCAGGCATCTGTCTCAGTGAAGCTCTTCTGTACGATGTCCACATCATTTGGAGACTTGACTATGGCTCCTAGTTTGCAGTCATCTGAGAACTTCGTTAGCCAGAGGCCTTCTGTGTTAGCCTGTATTTCAGAGAAGTAGAGTAGATACTACATTTTTATTGAGGGACTTTAACTATCCATCAGAAAACTGGCTAGGCTAGACTGCCAATGATTAGCATGACTGATGCTTTCTTGATGTAAATATTAACTCCTTTGTACAGACTGTTAGACATGCTATAAGGCCCTTTCTGTTGCATCTGTATGTATGTTATCTTCCCTTGTTAAAACAGAGCATAAATCAAAGACCTTTTCTTTTAAAGCTGGTGATACTTCCCCTGTAAATACCTCTGTGTTCATGGACTTCTCGAAGGAAAACCTTCTTCAATTACTTGATGGCCTAAGTAAATTTTGCCAAAATCCTCCTTCAGAAGACCCATTTATTTTTAAAGCCACTACAAATAGCTGATTTCTGCTCCCACTTAAACAGCTTTCCTTATCTGTACAAAATGTAATAGAAAATTTAAAACTAGTTTCCTATGCTGTAATACCCATAGGAAAAACTATAAAACAAGATAAACAGATTACGTCATGCTTGTAAGATGCCTGATTCTGCCCACCTTAGGAGTCCACACTCCACTAAACTTTAATGTTTTGTTGTTTATGTTGTTTCTTCAATTGTAGAAAAATGTGATTCATTGACACATTAGTTGCAATGAGAAAAGGCCTCATTATCAACTAATTTGCATGTCTTTGAATCGTGTGATATTACCTACAAGTGCTAGCCAGCAGTTTCCTGCAGTAATCAACTCTGTTGGCCCACGCTTCAAATTGACATGAGCACTCCCCTACAGTCATTCTACTACATACGTACACACACATTTGAATGCACACACACCACACACACATACATATACACACACATGCACGCACACACACACACACACACACACACACACACACACACACACACACACACACACACACACACACACACACACACACACACACACACACCAAGCTGAAACCACTTATCACTCTGCATACATTCACTCTTGCAGCTACATATATAGACACATGCTCAAACCACCAACCTCTACCTGTATGGTAAACTCTTACCTCTAATATGATCACACCCATTGACAGTAATGGGTGAATGTGAACTTTTGGCTGAGTCAATTAACTTGGATACAAATCTAACTTAGCCATACAAGTGATTCACTGAACCATTGAGTAAATGCCTTACTGCAGCCATTTCAGGGGGAGACCACGTGGCTAATTAACTTAGGAATGCCTCATTTGCATTTAGCTAAGTGAAGGAGATGGCCCACAACAGTGATCCTACAGACCATGTAGGATCACTGCAGTGTACTTTTTTCTAAATCTGAAAGGGCTGCAGCATACAGTAAGAGACTGTTAATGCTTACTGATGGTGGTTGTCCTGTTCTCAATCCGGCCTAATCTCTGTAGTTAGATTGGCAATACATTGATTCCTTTATAACAGCTTGAAGTTTGCATCTTTTTTGTGATGTTTGTGAGTCAAACATTTCTGTATTTCATTACATCCATTATTAAGAATTAGTTAATAAAGAGTAATCTCTTGTGGGAGAATTCACAACCTTGGCAGTATACACATTAATCAGCAATTGATTACCAGTATGCTTTTCTGTATTATATCTCTCCATATAAATGGAATTTATTAACAAAAGGAAAACACAGTGCAGACATCTACATTTTCAAAATGGCTGCAATACCTAGTGCATGTGTACCAGATGATACTATTATCTTGCAAGACAACATCATATCATTTGACCTTTACCATTCTCACTCATCCTAACATCAATTACGTTTACACAGTTACCCATCACTTGCTAACACCTGATTATTGCCTGTATCACAAAAGAACAAGCACTTTTTTATTTTTAAATATTTTCAGGCATATCAAAACAAGACATAGGCAGGGGTTCTATGAGAAAAAAATGTGCAGTCTGAGTAGCACCATGAACTGGATATTGACTTAGTATGCACAAGAAGTAACATTATGTGACAGGATCTGAATAAGGAGGCAATATGCTGGGGATAGGAGAATATGCTGCACAATGATCTGTAAAGCCCCCATGTTGTTCACACAACCACATGGTCCCAGCATTGTGCATGTAGAATGCTCATGATGATGTGCATTTACATGCACAGTAACCCACCATTCAAGCACAACTGACAGCCCAGGGCTACACAGGATAGTCACTACTATGTTTATATTACTAACGTCCTGCCCCAGTCAACAACTTCAAATAAATAAATGGGAGGGAAATGGGTGCAGAGGACAAGCAGAAATGATGAAGAGAAATAAGTGCATCACACACAAGGGCAAGGGGAAAGTACGAGGTGCATGGCAATGGGGAAGCAAGGGTATAGTCTTGTGTGTGGGCAAATTCTCACTTTATTATATTTTCAAAAATATTGTAGGGGAAAGCTAACATGGGGTAGGTGTGAATAAGATGGTGAGAATAGGGATGGCAGCAGGGACAGACAAACCAACACAAAAGACAGAAAAAGTCTAAGAAGGGATGTGCCGACACAAATGGGGGAAACAAAGAAGAAACCAAACAGACAAAGGGAGGGTAATTAGTAATGAGAAGGACTGGCTTGCAAATTGGAAAATGAAATGAAGCACAAGGAAAGGAAAACTATGATCAGGGATAGATTGGGGTGGTATCTGACTGCCATGTTATAGAGTCTTAAACCCTGATGTCAGCCACCTCTATGACTGTCTTTATGGTGTGACCAAGCCACTGTTGGGTTTCTGGCCAGAGAAAGGCAGATATGCATCTGTTTAAGCCACATAAAGATGCTGTCCAGGTTGCTTGTTTGAGTATTCGGCCACCAGTTCACAGTGGAAGCCACCATACAGTCCATCTCTTGAATGGTGATCTATTAATATCACCATATGATGCTTACCAATTGGGAACCTTCAGCTCCCAATGGAGATACAGCATCTGAGGATACAGGTGAGCCTTATAGGCCAGGCCTGTCCAATGACATTTATCATCCTGCAAAGAGCTTAAAGGCCATCATAGGTATATGATGTGATGGCCACTGCTATACCTCATCCTGTGCCATGGACAACATCACAAAAATATATTTATTTTATTATTTATTTATTTGCAATTTGATTACCGGGGATGTCCACTGGGCTGAAATGACCCATTTTCAGTGGAGGCCCGGGGAGAAAGGCTCCAAGATGCATTATACAATTTAGATACAAATGATAGTTAATATTAAAGATCTTATGTAGAATAGTTACTTATAAATGCATTCAATATCATGTATAATTAACAAATTCATTAAGCTTGAAGGTAGGGATCACACAGTTTCATTTGAGGAAAACAGATATGGGTTAGGTATGGAAACAGTTTACATGCAAACCTTTTAAGAAAATGTAAATACGCTTTACATGCACACATCAACAGTAGAATGCTATTTACAATATTTGCAAGGTTGGGCTATGTGAGGGTAGCTGTAGGAGGTGAGTGCTTAGAGAGAAGCTATAGAAATTGTTGAGAGCTTAGATAGGCTCATAGGAAGATAACTATGAGAGTTGTAGAGCTTGGGAACCAGAGCGAGAACTCCCTTGGATTAGGTTGGTTGAAGGCAGGTACATTTCCATTTAGTGGACAGGTGTTTGAATAGTTGGGTTTTGAAGTTTTCTGAGTTTGGTATGATTCTTAGTGTGGAGGGAAGGGAATTCCATTTTTTGCCTAGTGAGAAAGATAGGAGACGGCCAGCAGGACGTTTAGGTTTATGGATAGAAATTAAGTTCTGATTTTCAGATCTGAGAGCTCTGTTGGGTGTATAAGGGGGGAGGATGTTAGTTAGAGCGGGACATTTTGTTGCGTGAAATATGAGTCTGTGTGCAGTAGTGAGTTGGAGATAGTCTAGGTAGATTGGGAGTTAAAGCCAATTCAGGGATTGTAGGGTTAGGCAGTGATGGGTGGTATTTTTAGATTTAGAGGCAAATTTAGAGATTTTGTTGTAGCAGTTTTCTAGTTTAGAGGTGATACAGGAGGACAGGTTGGTTAGGAGAGGGGCTCTGTATAATAAGGAAGGAAGGAAGAAGATAAGTCGAGGTCAGAGTTTGCCTGGTAGAGTTGGAGAGAAAGTGATTATTCCTATACAGCATACCTAGCTTTTGGTGGGTTTTCTTAATATTTTGTTGAATATAAATATCAAACTTGAGGTGTTCATCTACAGTAATGCCAAGTAGTTTGGCAGAGGGGACTACTTCTATAGGTGAGTTGGTTTGACTATAGACTTTGAAGTTGTTTTTATCATAGCAGAGGGTCTTTGTGGGAGGGAATAGTAGAATCTTTGATTTATTTGCATTGAGAGAGTGGTGGTTTTGGCGCATCCAGTTTTCATTTGTTGAGAAGGCAGTTTGGGTTTTAGTCAGCAATTCAGAGAGGTTTGAGGCAGAGCAGATAAGGTTGAATCATCTGCATATTGAATAATTTTAGCATCAGGAATAGCAGTGTGAAAGTTATTGATGAAGATGTTAAAAAGCATTGGCCCAAGGATGGATCCCTGTGGTACGCCAGTTGGTAGGAAGGAAGAGATGGAGTTCTTCCATTTGACTGCCTGTGATCTGTCTGATAGATAGCTAGAGAACCAGGATAAAGCATTATGTGAGAGATTAAGGTTTCAGAGATGACAGAGAAAGTGCTTGTGGGAAACAGTATCAAAGGCTTTAGACAGATCGAGTAAAACAGTAGAAACCAAGTGTCCTGAATCTCGGGCTTGACTGACAGTTTCTAGGAAAGAGAGTAGAGTGGATATTGTGCTATGGCCTGGATGGAAGCCATGCTGGGTAGGAGTGAGAAGATTGTTTTGGGTCAGGAAAGGCATAGGTTGGAGGTAGATGCATTTTTCTAGGAATTTGGAGATTGGTGAGAGCAAAGCAATGGGGCGAAAGTTTGAGATGCTGGTATTTTTGCCTCCTTTATGAAGAGGAAGAATATAAGCTGAGCACCAGAGTTTATGAACATAAATGAAGAGAAACAGAGCAACAAAGGACAAGAAAATGGAGAGGGGAGTGCTAAAAAGACATCAAAAACTGTTATCAATACTGTGTGTCATGCTGGCTAGCCATACAAGCCCTGAAGGAGCTCAATGCTGCTCGGCATGTAGTGGCAAGCCAAAAAAAAAATATAGAGATCTGACTGCAGAACTATGCAAGTCATAAGAGACAATACTACATGCCACATAACCAGTCATCCATATGTAGGACAGTGGTACTGTCCATAGGTGATAAACATTGTGAATACAAAAGGCAGTGAAGCTGTACAGAAACAAACCCATGAACATGTGCCCATTTTTGCAGAGCTTGGTAGCAGGTGGCATTCATGGACTGCCAAATGTTGAGTTGTGCGGCACCTTGGAGAACATGCCATGTACACCATGCCTCAGCATTTTAGAAGGAATGCACATGGGACACATAAGCCCAGTAGTAATATTGCACCTTGACATATGACAACCACTATGAAACATCACCTGACAGTTGCATTCTCATTTTATACCAAGTGTTAATGGCACAGGCATGGGTGGTTAAATGGACAGTGTAATGGCAGGCTAATGAGGGCATTGTGTATTAATAGGAGCATGGATGAATCGGATTGTGGTACTGAATGATGCCAACTACACAGGTCCAAAGCAGATGATGACACCTGCAATAACAATGGCACAGCCATTGTCAGACCAGTTTTCATTGCCATGAGCAGTTATGAATACCTGTTGGTAGGAACATCAGTAGAACAGTTTTAACTGTAGTTATAAGGTGTATGAAGCATAAAGCAAAGCAAAGCTGTAAACAGTGATGAAAGGAATTAGCATCTCTGCAAATATAGACAGTGAAGTAGATGACTAAGACATGCTGGTATAACAGTAATTTTGCATCTGTATCCTGAGGCCTGGGCAGGTATGTTCACTTGAATAAGCATATCATCCTATTATCCTTTATCACATTAGGTACTAAAAAACAGATAAAAGAGGGAAAAACATCTCCTAGAATAGCAGTAACTGCAAATTGCATATGGCTGTATAAGTAATATCTACTTACTTATATTTACTGTAGAACTCTGTCTGATTTTCCTTAACTTCTTCTTCTTCCCATTGGCAGAGAAGGCCAGGATAGCACCTGTTCAGGTCACTGTAATGATGACAGCACTGCTTAACAAAGTGGGTGACATCCATGGCATCCCTCAATGTCCTGGCAAGGCATGCCCTGCATCCATGACAACAATAGACATGCACACAGAGGGAGTGGCTTGGCAACTGTAGGAACAATGAGGTTGGATACAAGATGCCCATCAATGTCAGAGCCCTGTCCACACATGTACAGACCACTTTGCATTCTATAGTGGATGTCCATGGACAGGCATGAGCCATGTAGTACAGGCTTGGACTGTTTTGTAATATGTGAGCTAGGGACATTTAACATAAATAATCTCATTAGCACTGTTTCTACCCTATGAGCCTCCTGATAGTTTGATACGTACAGCCACAACCATGGTGGTGCTCATCTCACTATCTAATTGTCTCTAGGAACAGTAAGCAGAGGCCTGAAGACAGTAAGTAATATTCATTATCTACTGTGGTAAGGGTATACAGGCCAGTGGCAGGTGAGGAAGGTGTGTGCATATATGTAACAATTTCCCTGAAGATTGTTCCACAGCATCTTATTACAGGGGAAGGGAGGCACAGACAATGTTCATAGGTGGTTACTAGGTATGAAGTTCAGTATACCATTAAGAAGCCTAGTTGAAATTTCCCGAAAATGCTGTCTGTTTCAGTGACTTGGTCTAGGTCATACAAGAAGGCAAATGAAGGCTGTGGAATCAAACCCTGGAAAAAAGAAGACTTTGTTTCCTTAATCCTCTTTTCTAGCTGTCAGACAGAATAAAAAAGTGATACCCCCAAGAGGACTTTATCCCACAGCCTTCATCATCACTCATATTTACTGTAGAATTCTGTCTCATTCTGCTTAATTTCTTCTTCTTCCCATTGGCAGAAAAGGCTAGGATAACACCTCTTCAGGTCACTGTAATGATGACGACACTGCTTAACATTGTGATGTATACAGCCACCACCACTGTGGTGCCCATCTCACTGTCTAATTGTCTCTGAAATAGTAAGCAGAGGCCTGAAGACAGTAAGTAATGTTCATTATCTACTGTGGTAAGGGTATACAGGCTGGTGGCACATGGGAAAGATGATGTGGTATGGTATACTGGTCAGTGGCACATGGGGAAGATGATGTGGTATGGTATACAGGCCAGTGGCACATGGGGAAGATGACTGCATGTATGTAACATTTTTCTTGGGGGAGTTGCTCCATGACATCTTATTTACAGGGGAATGGAGGCACAGGGATAGAGACTGCAATGATACTATAACAAAGTTGCTAAACTTGCAGAAATGTCCCTTTCATAATCCACCATCGTATAGCACCAAAAAGTCTTAATTGGTTAGAACTGCCTCATTAACTAACATATACACAGCTTGTTACCAGCTATAAAATGATCCAGCATCCATCTGCCTGTCTAGCACTAAAAAACATTCTACACAACTATGTCCCCAGTTAGACATTGCGATCCAGTGACCAAAAATTCCTGTCTGCATTGTCTGTACCCATACAAGATTGTTAATGACTGGAACTCCTTGCCTGTATTTTTCAAGTCAATACCCTCCCTTTCATCTTTCAAAACCACTCTGAAAGACTTACTATCTGAAATCTGGCTCCATTCTAGTTCAAAACCAGGATAAACTATATCTCTAAATGTGAACAGGTACATTTTCATTCCTTATAATGCCTTATTCTCCCTTCTTCACTCACTTCCTTACTTCTATCGAATTCTTTTCCCACACTTTCTCACCAAATATACTGCAAGCCTGATTTTCCCTCAATTTATATTGCAATTCCTGTTTGTATTAGACTAACTTGTAATTTCTCCACAAACTGTCTAAAATTTCTCTAAATATTAAATGATTGTCATATAACTTGTAACATTTCTTAATCAATGTTTTTATATTATGTCTAATTTGTTATAATTATTTAAACTGCTGATGTTTTTGTTTTATTTTTGGAGATTGTAAAATTATTGCTCTTAAAAATGTTTTGTGATGATTTGGAGCTTTTCTTCCCAGGCCTCCACTGAAAATGGGCTTCTAACCAGTCAGACTTTCCTGGTAATCAAATGTCAATTAATACCTAACTAAATAAATCAATAAATTAATCATCAGTAACCTCAAAGCATGATATTTATATGCTGAGCTTTATCAGCAAACTGAACAGTTTTGGACTCCTAGACCTCAAACAAATGTATCTGTACTTTTTAGTCCAGTGCACAATCACTGCTCATGGATCCTGCAGTAAAGGAATGCACCGATTTACAAAGTAAAGCATTGCTGCACATTTCATACATGGTGTACACAGTCCACTAATGGGACATGTGATTTTTTTTCATTGTTGGGAGGGGGTTGCTCCACAGTGACTTAGTGAAGGGAAGCACATGGAAGTTTGAAATGATGAATAGAGAAGACAGGGCAAAGATGCAGTCTGAAAAAGCCCATTAGAGGTATGCCGAAGTGCAGTGGGAGGTAGGCAGCTCACAGAGAATACTCACTCTCTGCAATAGGAGTTTAGTTGTGGCACATCAAGGACAGGGTGGGGTGAGACAGGTACAATTGAGAACTGTTATAGACTGTGAATGAATATATATGACACATGTTACTTGTGCTTTGTTGGGCACAGGTCAGTGGAAGTGGGTGACAGATTGCATGTGGCAACACATCTATCCCAGTGCTGTCCTAACTGACCACTGGACTAGACTGTGTTATCATATGCTGCCCTACCTGACCCCATTGTGGGGACATGGTTGTGGCTGCTGCTATCACATGGGTGCAGGACCAGTACAAAAAATGTAGCATGTTTCTGTAACTTATCACTGACCATAGGGGTATCTCCACATGTAGAGCTACATGGCACCAATGGAGTGGTGGTGCTTTGAGATGTTCACACAGGCAGACACTGATGTACTGCAGGCTGTCTGTAAGCTCAGACAGTGGATCCTGAGCACAAACAAGAGTAACCAGGCCTTCCAGGAATATGTATTGTGCAAGCTAGTTGCTGATATTAATGCAATCTTTGGTAATGACAGATTAGCTCAGCAAGTCCATCACAGGGGCACTGATATGATTTTACATGCCATTCCACAGGAGATGATACCCACAGATTGGGAACCACCATCACTGACCATTTTGTCTGACATGGAGGAGCTCCTGGTGTCTCTGGAAAGTGTTAAATGACCCTGATACTCAGAGGAGGTCTGGATATGGGAGTTGGCACACCATCCTTTGTCTCTGTCAGAGGTGCACCAGGTTGATATTTTTTTATGTCAGTAGCACATTGTCGCCATGAGCTCACAGTTTTTGATCACTGCCATATCTCCCCTTATAAGCATATCTGGGATGTAGGCAAGAAGGCATGTAACATAAGGTATGTTTGCTTACACTCTGTGCATACATTGTTATCTATACTGTTGTGGCACATTTGGGAAGCTGTATTCTCTTATACTAACAGTGCATGTCCACGTGCATCCATTTGCCTTCATAGATGCTATGGTTATGGGGTCCTTCACTGTAGAAAAGGGCATGCCTGATACCAGTGCTGACTGAGTCTGACAAGAGCACAGTCTGAGAGTTCATTGTCACGTTCGACAATAGTAACTGTGGATGGCATACTATCACCTATATCCATTGGCATAGCTCTGTTGCCAGTGGAATCTACCCCTACCTCACTGGTGCCCATGGAAGAACTGGTCAAATCTGACACTCTTACACATGGAACACCTTTGTCGCCTGTGCACATAACAGCAAAGGGCAGTGGCAGCAGTGAAAAGTGGCAGGTCAGTGGCCATTAATGTTATAGCTACCAATTATCAATAAAGCGCTGATATTTTATAATAAAAACAAAAAAAAGTGGTTACAAATCCAATATTATATCTGGCATCAGTACGTATGTACAGAGTATTAGATAAAAGAGAGTGTGATAGGAAGGTTTTATGGAAAAACAACGAGGAGCTCTGGATAATAATTATGAGAAATTCTGGGTAATAAGAGGAAAACAGAAAAGGAAAGTTTTTGGTTGTTGAGAGAGAGGTAGGGAAGTATTATAAACATGTTTATTATAGAAAATATATAAAGAAGATAGACAATGGAAACTTTAGAAGAAAAAAAACACAATAGTACAAGCAAGTGTATGACAAGTACTCCTACTTTAACCAAGGGTTAGAGTTAAAAGAGGAGACAAAGGAAGATATATGATTAACATTTGTGCAAAGGAAGAAGAAGTAGGTATAGTCTTGTGTGCTGGAAGGTGGGATCTTTTAGAATGTGTTCTAGGAGGCTTTGGCAAATATTCTTTACAAACTCAGCATAAGTTATGGACCTAAGGGTATGTTGTGACTGATGCAGTGTTTTGGAGGAGCGATGCTTGCAAACAGTATACTGGTGAAAGAAGTTTTCCTCCATGTTTCTTATATATTCATATCTCTCACAGGCTGTACTATCAATTGGGAAAACTAGTGAATGGTTGGTAAACATAAGGTCAGAATAACACTGCATAAGAGTAACTAATGCAATTAGATGGACCATAAATGGGAGACAAGAGACTGTTGAGTCTTGTTGCCAGAAGTTGGAAAACTAGGACTGGTCATGGTACTCAGTGGTAGAGGGAGACCAAAGCAGACCCTGAAGGTTTATAGATGAAGTATTTAAGGTGATAATTTGAAGTTTGATTAGTTGGTAGCTAATCTGGCAGGAAAGGCAGCATTAGGTTTGAAAATGGAATCATCTACCTGTGCCTGGATGAATGCAGTGCACATCCATTGTTTAATGACCATTGTTACACCGAGCATTTTTCACAATTCATTCTCATGATATGCATACAAGAATATATTCAACTTAGTTTCTGATATTTCTCTTCCATTCTCCATTATTGCTATAGCATTCTATACTTGTGTGAGACCAACAAAAAATACCAACCATTTTTATTCTTCCCAAGCACGGTGTTTTATTTCCTGCTTATATAGCCTTAGTCTATTAAAAGGCAATTGTTGTCAGCAAGGGCCTCAGCAAAAAATTCTTCCTGCCCCAGATGTTAGGAAAATTAAATTCTGGGTTAATACATTTACTAGCTGTTTATGCATACAGCTCTTAGATGTAGTATCCTTTTTTAAACCTAATTCATGAATTCTTCTGAGAATTTTCCTGCCGGTAGTGGCAGGTGATCTTGCAAAGAATGTAAAGTGTAAATATGGAGATTTTATTTTCTGATACAACATTTTGCTCATGTGCTACTAAAATTGGCTTGACAAGTGGGCATAAAATGAAGAATTAGATATGAAAGAGTTTCCTGCCGCCTGCAGTTTCATGCAGAGGAGTACATTACTGGGATTACTGAGCGCAGAAACGATCAGGTTTAATAAAAAAGAAATAAAGAAACAAATATCTAATTTTACATACATTTCCTATGCACTCTATATTGTCAGTCATTGTATGAAACAGTAGCAATAGAGTGAAATACTTAGTTGCACGGCATAAAGTTTAGAAAAGAAGAGCAGCAAACAGAAAGGCAGCCATCTTATAAGTATGGAAGCGGAGTACTGACGGCACTTGTAAAGGTATGTACTGAAGGACTCTGTACTTTTCATTTTGACTTCTACCACCAACTGAGCAAGCTGTTGTGGCTGTCTTGTCAGCAGGTCATTGTATCTGTGGATGTGCTTCTCACCTGACCACAGTATACTTGTCCTGGATTAGATGGTGTGCCAGTTAGTTCTCAAACTGATTATGTTCAAAGGCACCTTGTGCCATCTCCCGACTCACTCTGTACCTAGTAGAGTAGAGGCAATTTTTTTTGTCTTAATCATATACCAGCTTGAAGATCTGAACTAGGCTCTCACTGAAGCTATCCTCAGTGTCCAAAGCCCAGAATCAAAATGGTGGCAATTATGTGAACATGACAGTGCTAGGATGTGCCAGGATGTGAACCACACCTGCTACAATATGATAATAGGCAGCGCAAGTTAACAATGAAATTGTACATTGTTGTGCAAAGCACAGCTGTGTGCATGCATGACTCAGGAAGATGGGCTTCTCAATGCTCATTTGTGCCTGTAAGAAGCTGCATACAGTGAAACATGCCTAGGTTTACATGGGCAGTAATAGCAATTCAGAGATGTTTGGCATAAGCCTCATTTATAAAAAGGAATTCATAAAGCCATCTAAATCAGCTGAAATTTTTAATGCATTGTTATTTTTTATACCACTGTTGACTGCATTTCTATGAAGTTCATTGGAAAGCCAAAATAAAAGCAATAGATGTGTTGAAATTTGAATTAGTATAAGGGTAAAGATATTCAGAAGATTTCCTGCCACAAAGGATACAGTAGAAAGTGTCTTTAAATTGCTTGAAAATGTATGATTTTAGTACTCCTACCAACTGTCATTAAATCAGCAATGTGAACTGATACAGCTAGGATTTTTTTTAATATAGTACAATGACACTATATTTGTCAGTGTGCTAGTATCTGGCAATGGAAATGCACAGGACAACTGTGCACTGAAGTGATTGAATCTTAATACACACACACACACACACACACACACACACACACACACACACACACACACACACACACACACCCACACACACACACGCACACACACACACACACACACACACACACACACACACACACACACACACACACACACACACACACACACACACACACACCTTCACCGCACTAAGCAGATAACTGACACATGACATACAGTTTGAAGGCACTGTCTGAATTGCTTTTACACATGCATGCACACAAAAACATACACCCCCACTGTGTTACCCATCCCTCTCAAGTGTCCAGATGTTTACCTCATATTTTTGGTTTGTCCCTGATAAAATTTGTGGTTTTCGGGCAAATCACAGAGGGCTGAAGTCACTAAATAACAACTTAAATTTGAGTTTCAGACTTCATATCCTTCAGAAAATGCATGTTAACACAAATCCTGTTAATCTAATAACTTTCTAAGTTCATAAGAGCAATATTTAAAATCTGTGACTTTTTAGGAGGACTATATTAAGAGGTTGAGAAGAACTGAAATTACTCATATGGAAATGGTACAACATCAGGAAACAAGAGACTGGTTTTATAACTTCACTCCAGAGGAAAACCATATCTTCATGGAGGTACTTAAGATGTACAGCAAACACCTATTCAGAAAAGGGTTTCTGTTTGTGAGAGCAAGTAATAGTATGTTGCCAGGTGCTGTCAGACATAAATGTCATCAGGTGACGGAATCAGACTTTGGTATATTGTAGGAAAAGAACATATAACATGGTATAAAGCATGTTTGCAATGCCAATTATAGGATCATTCTGCAGAGTATTTCCTGATACCTGATGAGAATTATTTGATATCCCTTGATTGTGAAGATTATGATGGCGAGAACTAGAAGGATGGATGACAAGAATGGGGTTTGGATCTTACTATTGCCACTTTGGAATGAAGGAAGGATCAAGTTCACATCAGAAAGGTGTTTTTTTTTACTGACATCACCTGTACCTTGCAGGTTAAAATAAGAGAAAGAAAAAAAACAAAGAAAGAAAAAAGAAATAAAGTACAAACAAATCATTTATTGCCATCCCTTACTCCCTCCCCTTGACAACGCCCAAACCCGCAACAGCATAACTCCTCCCTCTCCACCACTCCAACCCTTTCCCTATACCTCTCCCCCAATTTCCTCCAGCCCAGCCTACTTTCATCAAACCTCCATATCCCTATCTCCTCAAAACAATCTTAAACCACAAATGCCCTCATCTACTTCCACAACTCTCACCCCCATAACACTCCTCCTTACTCTACTTCCTCTATATCATGCCACATCTTATACAAACCTCCATGTACACCTTCCACCTCCACCTCCATACCCCAACCATTCAAATCACTTCCACAACATATCCACCTCTCTTACCCCCTTTCACCCCACCTCACTATTCTCCTTAAAACACTTGCAAATTCCTTCTAATTTCTACAAACCTAAATCCACATCCCTCCATCCATACCTAACCAAACAAACTCCTAAAAAACTCATACATCTTCTCACATACCTCTTCTTAGCAGGCGACATCCATCCTAACCCTGAACCAAACACTTCTCCAACCCATAACCATAGTTCTAACAACAAACCTACCAATAAAGACCTCAAATTCCTCAACATCAACGCCCAAAGCTTAACTAATAAAATTACCCTATTTCATGCCTGGGTCAACCATAACTCACCTGACATAGTAGCCATCTCTGAAACCTGGCTAAAACCACACACAACTGACTCGGAATTCCTCCCCCCTGGATTTCAATGCCTCCGATCTGACTACCTAAATAAAAGAGGTGGTGGAGTAGCACTAATTTACTCTAATCATCTATCTATCACACCTTTCCCAAATCCTATTCCATCCTTTCATAATGCTGAACTAGTAATTGGCATGCTAAAATTAAACAGCCATAAAATTATCTGCATCATCTCCCTCTATATTCCCCCTGGCAATAACACCAATACCTTAGAAGACTTCCTCTCCTGGACCTGCACAAATATAAAACAAGAAACTTATATATTGGGAGACGTAAATATAGACTGGCAAAAAATAATAGACCCTAATCCCACCTTATCAATTAACCTATTCAACTTTACTCAACTTATTCACACCATCACCAGACCCAACAAAACCAACCGCCCCGGCTCAATCTTAGACTGGATACTAGTGTCCCACCAAGATAGAATCACTACATCTGGTGTCACTCCCGACCCATTAGGAGACCACCTCCTTGCATTCACCCTCAGAGCCGACTCCACTTCCCCAACCTCTCACCACCTCCTACATACCCGTAACCTAACTAACTTTAATCCCTCCACCTTCTCTGCCTCCCTTAAGCTCATCAACTGGAACCCTCTAAAAACACTGCCTCTTGACAAAGCCGTAGACTTCTTCAACTCTGCATTCCTTCCTATCCTAAACTCCCTAGCTCCAACACGAACCAAAAGGGTTAAAGCCAAAACAGCACCCTGGCTTACAAAATCTACCAAGAAAATTATGCAACAAAGAGACAAATCTTGGAAAATCCATCTCTACCACAAACAGCCAGAACTGTTACTAAAATACAAACAGCTCTGAAACCTAGCCAAAAAACAAGTAATTAAAGATAAAAAATCCTACTACAACCACCTACAAATAAACCATACAAAAAACCCCAAACAATTTTGGAACTCTATAAACACCCTCCTCAAGCCTGGTACCACAAAAAACCTTGTCCCGACATCAGCAAATCTGATCTGGAAATTGCTGAACTATTCAATACCTTCTTCACCTCCTCCATTGCTGAGTTAACCAAAACCTTCCCAAATAACATCCCCCTACCAACATCCTCCCAAGCTTCCACCCCATCTCCTCCCACTCCCCATATTTTCGAACTTAAACCAATATCCACTAACCTCATAAAGAAATTTCTCTACAAACTTAAACCTTGCACCAATGCTCCTGACAACATTCCCTCCTCCTTTTTAAAAATTGCCTCTGACAGTGTTGCTCTTCCTATCAGCATCCTGATCAATAGATCACTTCTTGAGTCATATGTGCCAAAACTATGGCGTTTTACTTTTATTCTCCCTCTCCACAAAGGTGGCAAAAACTGTAACTTCTCCCAACTTCCGCCCCATAGCCATCCTGTCTCCCATCTCCAAACTTCTCGAAAAATGCATTCACATACAGCTCTTGCCATTCCTAATCGAACATCAACTGCTCTCTCCTACCCAACATGGCTTCCACCCAGGACACAATACCAACACAGCCCCTCTCTCCTTTTTGCACTCTGTCAATTCGGCCCGAGATTCTGGTAACTTAGTTTCATCTGTTCTATTAGATCTTTCTAAATATACCACCTCACACACCCATCTACTTAACCATCTATCTAACCTTAACATCTTGCCTAAAACTCCTTCCTGGTTCTCCAGTTATTTTTCTGACAGGTCCCAAGCTGTGAAATGGGGCAAATCCTCTTCCACATTCCTTCCAGCACCCACAGGAGTTCCCCAAGGTTCCATTCTTGACCCTCTGCTATTCAACATCTTTATTAATGATTTCCACAAAGCTATTCCCTTCACCAAAATTGTCCAATATGCAGATGACTCCACTCTCATCTGCTATGCCTCCAATCAAACTGAACTCAAGACTCTAACTCAATCTGCCTTCTCAACCACTGAAAAATGGATGCACCAAAACCACCTCTCACTAAATGCCAACAAAACTAAAATCCTCCTATTTACCCCCTCAAAATCCACCCACATTGACAAAAACTCATTCCAAATTACCAGCCTCTACAACTCTGTCATTGATATTGTTCCCTCCACCAAACTCTTGGGAGTCACCATTGACGAAAACCTAAAATTCAATACCCACATCCAACTCAACATCAAGAAAACCCACATAAAACTTGGCCTACTCTACAGGAATAATCACTTCCTCTCTCCCTCTACTAGACTGACCCTAGCCACAACTTACTTTCTCCCATCCCTTCTTTATGGCGCACCTCTGCTTACTAATCTATCTTCCACCCTTACCTCCAGACTAGAAATATGCTACAACAAAATCTCCAGATTTGCCACTAATGCTAAAGCCTCATCCCACCACTGCTCCTCCCTACTAACTATAAACTGGCTAGAACTCCCCAATCAACTAGACTTCCTCCAATTAGTCTCAGCCCACAAACTACTATATCAACCCACCAGCTGCCCTGCTTTATCTAATATCCTCCAACCTTATAGCCCTCCAAGACCCCTTAGATCCACTCACCAAAACCTCATCTCCATCTATAAACCAAAGCGTCCTGCTGGTCAGCTTCTACTCTCCTTCACCCTAGCTAAAAAATGGAATGCCCTTCCCTCCACTCTGAGAGCTTGTGACAACCTAAACACCTTCAAAAGTCTACTACACTCCAACCTGCTTCTTCACAGAAAATGTAACTGCACTCCTCACACCATACCTCCCAACCTCCCCCCTTCCTTCTCTCCTGGCTAACCTCCTTTCCCTTCAAACCTCTCTCTTATATTCTTACTATAAGTTATAACCAATCTTATCCCAGCCGCTCACTCTTATGTCTCTCTTCCTCTCCTTCATAACTACTTGTAATCTTCTTAACTACTTAGTATTGGATTCCTCCTCTATCTACCACCCATCCTGCTATAAAACTTTTTTACAACTACATACTGTATGCAATGTAAAAGAATCTTTCTTTTGTTATTTCAACTTGATAAGTAACTTAGCAATGTGAAAAATACTATATGTTATGTAACTTGTTATGTGAACCTTCGCAGCTTAACAATGTAAACATTATTTGTAACTTGTTATCTGGAGCTTTTCTCCCCGGGCCTCCACTGAAAATGGACTCTTGAGTTCAGTGGACCTCCCCGGTCACCAAACTGGAATAAATAAATAAATAAATAAGATTCAATAATCAGTTCAACAACATCAATAGAATATGCACCACTGCCCTGGTTATGGGCTTCCAACATCCACCCCAGACTAGACCTACGCAGGTTGATTGGACACTCTGTACTAGACATAGGTGTGAGTGTGTGGTGTGGATGAACTGCTGTGGCAGGGCCACCTGATGGTATAAACCTTGGTACTAGATGATTAGCACTATTGAACTGACACCCCAACCGCATGTCGGAAAAGGATTTGTGGATGTCTCTCTCCGTCTCTCTCATTCTCTCTCTACCTCGCTAATGAACTTTCATTGACAGAAAATACTTCTAAAAAGCTTATTGTCAATCACAAACATCTAACAACCCCCCCCCCAAAATAAAAGATCTAAGATAATTGCAAATGTAAACAAATGGTTTACATTTGTGATCTCTTAAAAAAGCCCAAAACATTACTTTTACATGGGGAGTTTTACTCTCAACACCCCCCACATGGGGGGGGCTCCACCCCATACACCCAGAAATGAAATATACTAACTCCATGGTTGTGCACAAGCATGGAGAAAGAGGACAACTCCTGAAATTATATTACAACTGAACTGTTGAGGTTTGACTATAATCACCAAATTTAACAATAAACATGACGTGACACACACACGTATGTGTGAGTGAGTTTGACCTATATCTATATCTATATCTATATCTATATCTATATCTATATCTATATCTATATCTATATCTATATCTATATCTATATAGATAGATATACTGGCTGAATCTGTAATTGGTTATTGTTTGAACAGTGCTACACCATGCATGGTAAACAAAATTAAATACATATACATATATCTATACATCTATATATAATAAAGTCACCAAAGATTAAAAGTAAATAAACACATTTTAATTTTTTACTTAAAACTATAAGGCAGACAGTGCAAGTACAGACTATATACCTATCTATCTCTCTCTCTCTCTCGATATATATATATATATATATATATATATATATATATATATATATATATATATATAGGTTCATAGGTTCATAGGTTGGTAGGCTATCGGCCCTAGGGCCTATGCAAGCCTAGCCATAACAATTCCCTGGATATTTCTTCCCACAATATTTACTTCTCCAGGCCCCTGTCTAGCAGGGCGACTGACATGATCCCGGGGGTGAATTTCCTATCTCCCATCCAGTCATCAAGGTTCCTTTTGAAGAGGGCCAATGAGGTGCTCTGCTTGATATGCATGGGCAGTCTGTTCCAGAGTATGGGGAGTCTCTGGGTCAGTAACCTATCCCTCCAGCATGTTTTGTTCATTGTGATGACAAGGTTTAGATCCCTGGAGCATGTGACTCTGAGGGATTGGGATTTCTTTAAGTGAAGCATGTCCAACAGCTCAGAGTTTGACATGGCCTTGTATGTTAAGCAGAGATCACCTCTGAGCAGACGATATGCCACAGAGTATAGCTGAAGTTTTTTTAGACGGTCAGTATATGGCATCTGCTTTAGGCCTGTGATTCTTTTAGTGAGGTATTTCTGTGGCCTTTCCAGCTGTTGCAGATGTCTTGTGAGGTACATACCAAATGGGGCATTATACTCTATAATGGGTCTAATGAGGGATGAGTACAGTGGGACAATGACCTCCTTTTTTCTGGATGAAAAGTCCTTAGTGATGAGGTGTGCCACATAGAAGGATTTCCTGACTGTTGTGGCAATGTGGTTATTGAAAGTGAGACCACTGTCCACCTGTGTCCCTAAGTCTCTCATCACACTTTTGATGTTTAGTGTCCTGCCACCTATGTGGTAATTCATGGGTACATGTTTTTTCCAAAGGGGATAACTATACATTTCTTGGCATTAAGCTTGAGCCCATGGCTCTGGCACCAGGCATCTGCTTCTGTAAGGCCCTTTTATAGAATATCCACATCATTTGGGGATTCAATAATGGCTCCCAGTTTGCAGTCATCTGCAAACTTTGTTAGCCAGAGTCCCTTAGTGTTGGCCTGTACTTCAGAGAAGTAGATGCCAAACAAGAGTGGTCCTAGGACTGAACCCTGAGGTACTCCACTTGTCACTTGTCTGGAGTTGGATTTGGAGTCTGCTACTTTTACTGTCTGGGTTCTGTCAGTAAGCCAGTTAGCAACCCATTGAGTGACGTAAGGATTTATGCCCAGCTTAGTACGTTTATTTATGATTCCAGAGTGGGGGATGGTGTCAAAGGCATTGGCGAGGTCCAGATAGGCTGTGTGGACTGTCTTACCCTCGTCCACAGCTCTGGAGACTGATTCGAAGAAGTCAATCGGATTCAGGAGACAAGATCGGCCCTTCAAAAACCCAAACTGGGTGGGGTCCAGTGTTTGAAGGTTGCCAATGTCTTTGTTTATAAGTTCCATGATAATGCATTCCATGCCCTTGCAGATCAGGCTCATCAGACTGATGGGACAGTAGTTCCCAGGATCCAAGGTGGATCCCCCTTTGTGGAGTGGGATAACTGTAGCTGTCCGCCACTGATATATATATATATATATATATATATATATATCCATGTATAAGTTTTGATTTGCATCTGTATGTGTTTGTGTTCATGTGCTCACTCCATGGTGGATCCTCCCTTGTGGAGCGGGATAACTGTAGTTGTGCTCCACTGATATATATATACATACATATATATATATATATATATATATATATATATATATATATATATATACATATATATCCATGTATATGTTTTGATTTGCATCTGTATGTGTTTGTGTTCATGTGCTCACTCCATGTGTGTGCATATGTATATACAGATTGACAGCTATATGCAGATATCAGCACTACAGAAATATGAAGGGACATAGAACATATAGTCAGCCATCTGTACCCTTTAACATTCTGTCTACCTAGCTATTTATTCTTAACTCTAGAGTCACTGCATAGGAAGAAAATGTATGTTTCAAGCCAGAACGTGCACAGAGCACAAAAAAGTAGTCTTTGTTTCAAATGAGCACTTCAAGTAAGTATTGGTGATTGATATACATATATATATATATATATATATATATATATATATATATTCGGATTCATATATTTGTCTCTCAGGAAGAATGTGTGTGTGTGTCTTTCGGCTTTTCCCGGTTAGGGGTCGCCACAGCGGAACTCCGGTCCGCTAATGATTGGCAGTAGAGTTTTACATGCTGGCTTGCCGGGCCTAACGCACAACCTTCAATGAAGGAACGCCCATTCACGCATGTCGTCACACAGTAGACGCTTTAACTGAGAATCGAACGGCCAACGTCTAACTGTGAGGCGACAACGCTACCGCAGCACCACCACCGCAGTTGTCTCTCAGGAAGAATCAACTTAAATAATACTGATGTGTCTGCAACAAAATTATGCATAAAAGAATAACAAAGTAGACAAAGGTATGGAATGTTCAGTTAACATAGCACAACCTTGATGATTAAGAATGTTGAAATAGTTGCAGAGGAACTTTAACCATGTGAATGTTTAAATGAAAACCACATATAATACCAGCATTTACATTTTACACATAAATCTTCCAAGAATTTTAGCACCAGCAACTAACACATATGACAGATGCAATCTTGAGTCAAGTAGTCAACAAACTCTGAAGCTTGCCTGGAAATTGTAGCTGGCAACATTAATTAACACTGAATGAACAATGATCTTTTAACTATGAACTAGGGCAATTCACATTAAGTAGAGGAAATGGAGTTACTCATGTAATGCCTTAAAATGATTCTCAGAAACGAGAACTGGTGCTGGCTGTAATGTACCAAACATGTGTCAGAAATGTGAACAGTGCAATCTCTTTTCTTTGATTGTAACATGGGAATTTGTTGTTTGCCTGAAATTAAAGGACTATTTCTATAGTAAATCGTATAAACTGTTCTCTATTAAAATTTATGTGACTGCTAATTAGCAGAGTGATTTATTTTTCCAAGTGCATTGCTATTAATCAGAGCAAGGTGTCTGTCATTTCAGTTGTTAGGTGGAAAGTTATAAAAATAACTATATATGTATATATATATATATATATATATATAGAGAGAGAGAGAGAGAGAGAGGGAGAGAGATAAAAATAGATAACTACACCCATACAACTTATACTATCAGGTAGCCTGACACAATGGATGCTTAGGCCCATACACACACACACACACACACACACACACACACACACACACACACACACACACACACACACACACACACACACACACACACACACACACACACACACACACACACACACACACACACACACACTATTTAAAGAATTCTGCTGCAAGCAGACCTCTATTTGGGAATGAGTTTAAGAATTTTCTAACTTGAAGCTTATCCTTTTTTAGGTTATCATGTTTTTCCTGTGCTTGTTAAAGCCAGCGTGTATTGTAATAAATAACAAGGCTCAGTGCTGTGTTTGTTCTAGATCACTGAGTTTGTCTTCAAACAAACTTCCTGTACATTGAAAGTCCGTCAGCTTTCAGAACATATTTCCTGTAAATTGGAAGTACCTTTAAAAGTGCAGCCATTCATATCATTATAGCTTCCTGCATTTGTACCGGGAGACCATAGTTACTGACTTTGTTTTGCTATTATATGTTAGACGTATGGCCAGTAATCAGAGACAATATTTAACTAATACTATCACATGCATTAATAAGTTTTATAAAGGCTGTGCATATATCAGGCTGGTAAAAATATGAATAATACTTTAAAACCAACTGAGAAAACTTTGTAGCAAATTAAACACATTTTACTAAAATAATTGAGTGTTTTCGTCCAATACAACATTACTAAAGGACTTCATCAATATACATGCCACGTAAAACAGGATCAATAAAAATTGAAAAAGTTGTTATGGCCTGATCATCTGAGAAATTACCCCCAAAAAGTTAATTTAAAAAGATATTCCTATAAAATTTTAAACATGCAGCATTTAAAAATGTATTAAAATGTGAAGCAGGTTTCAGACTGTGTACAGTAACTGTAACTGTATACACTTTAAGGAATCTTTATGGATAACAGGGAAATCAGGTGACTGATGCATACTTTTTATATATGTTGGACTTCATATTGCTTCAGAACATCAGTGGACAGGTGGAATTCTTATCTGGTTTTGTCTTAGCAAACAGAAATTTCAATTTACTTTATCCAAAGACACTATAATTTGTCAAGATCACTCATGGATGTTCCAAACGTGTACTAATGAGATAGTCCTATAAGGCTATAGATTTGTGAATATGTGAAGCGCTGTTTGAAATATCTTATTTATATTATGTCAATTATTTATGTGTTTGCACTCTTGTTAGCAATCGTAATTGTGTGAAAACACTGGTATAGCTTTTTATTTTAAAGGTATATCCAGGATCATTAATCTAATTAAGTAACAAGCAAGATTCACATTATCTGTAAGCAGAAATTGTTAGAACCACACCATTTATCCAGGATCTCCATTATTCCATACTTTTTATTTTTGCTACTATAGTATATATGCATAATTTTGGATAGTTTATTTTTTTTAAACTGAATTCTAAAAATGGTTAATAGACAAAGAAGAAAGAGGAAAAGAAAAAAATTACTATTGAAGGTTATGTAATGGTAATGAACTAAGGAGATGTGTTCAGTTGTTTTCTGATGTTTTACTTAAAACTATACAGTAAAATTTAATAAGATTTTCTGTTTGTCATCATTCAATAAGTAAAGAAGGGTTGTGCTTGGTAGTCTAATTGTATTGTACCTGGTATACCTGTTAGCATTTTCATGAAAATGCCAAATAATGTATTATTTGTCAGCTAAGAGTGTGTCTGTCCACTGCCAGTGTCACTCTTATCTCAGGCACTGAAGACATTTACACTGTAGGTCCTGTCCCAGAACAGATAATTTATGAGAAGGAACTGTTTATTTATCAATAGATGACAAGACTGAGATGCAATATATGAGAAATATGGTTCAATACCACTATTTATGTTCATCATTATGATCACTGCTTCTGTAGCCTAAGTTAATGGGTTATATTCTGCATAGATTATAACAGCTGGACAGCTTCCAAGCATCAGAGTATCGAGCTGAGCTGACTAAAAGTCAACTGGGGGTGCCAAGCCGTTCAGAGCTTTCCTGTCATCAAAGACAGCATTCATCTGTGAGCTGTTGAGGATCAGCAGTCAGTTAATGCTGTTACCTTGCTGCTGAGTAGATAAGTTCCCTTTGGAGGCAGAAAAACTTCACTTTCCTTTTTGCCCAGAAAAATTACTTTTTTTTTAAAAGATATCAGCTGGTATTTATAGTTGCTTACACAAATGTGATAGGGGTATTCCTGATGCTTACGAATGAGTGTAGCATAGGTGAGATTCATAGATGGCATTTATACTAATGTGAAAGGCCTTAAAAATAATGATATTCAAAAGAGAAATGCTGTAAAATGCAGTGTGCTAATAAGGTGGTTTTTCATACTCTGAAATCTGTGCTGTATGTACATCCCTAGTTAAATATGATGCTTTGCATTTGATATTGGAGTTGCAATTCGCAAACTTTCCCAAGCCATCCCTTCAGTAGTTTGTCCAAGTATGCACAAGCGTTTCCCTGCACAAAATTTATTATTTCCCCCAGCAACCCCTTCATTAGTTTGCATTAAGTATGTACAAGCACTAAAATGATACAATAATTTATTTTGCCCAGAGGTCACTTCATCAGTCAGACCAAGTATGCACAAGTACTTCCCTGACACAAAAATAAATTATTTCCCCATGTGACCCCTTCAGAAACATGCCCTAGTATACACTAGCACCAAAATGAAACTGCTTGCTAAGTGATCCCTTCAGTAAAATACCCTAGTATGCAAAAGTACCAAAATGAAACAATCATCCAAGCGACCCCTTCAGTACAATGTCTAGGTATACAAAAGCATCAAAATGAAACATTTACCCAAGCATTCCTTTCATTAAAAATGTCCAGGTAGTCAGAAACACCAATTAATCTCTGCTTGCATCTCTGTATTCTCCCTGAAAACTGCTGCTTACTAGTGTAAGTTCAGGGCTATTTAAACACTTTGTATGCAAATGAGCTCATCATAGATTCATGTGTCTCATACACATGCATGCAAAGTCTTAACAGCATAGTAGCTGTCCCCCTATCTTTTATGCATTAAATATGTTACGCTTTTGTGATAAGGGACATGTTTACAGCAACTTCTTCACATCTTCATATGCATGCTCACAGTCTGGGATTTACATATCCACATAGCACCATTCTTCATCAATCACTTCTATGAATATATGAATAACACTCATACTTTTAAACTAGGGAAAACGTGTTTTGTTGACTGTCTCATGACTCTTATGTACTTTAAGTGGGATCACACTTTTTACTTTTGTGGTAAAAAGTTGTTAAAAGTTGCTTAAAAGTACTTTTTTGTATAGAAGCTGTTATTTTTCTTCTTTGCAGTGGGCTAGAGCTTAAAGTGTTTTTTTTTTGCTTTGCTTTTTCTGGAAAAACTTTTTTTTTTTTTACGATTTACCTATTTGCCAACTACTGCTGCTAAGCTTCCCATGAATCAGACACCATTTTCAGCCTGACCATGGAACAACTTACCATTTATTTTCTTGAATGGTTTTTATTAAAAAAAAAAAAAGAAAGAAAAAAAACGTTAAGCAGTCTTTGGTACCACAGCAGGCTAGTAGTTTGCCTCAGCCACAGGTGGGTTACTCTGTTGTGGCAAAATGAGTTCCTCAGCCCAATCATCTTTTTATTCAGATCCCTGTGATGTAGTCATTGCAGCTACCATTGACCAAGAGCCATGTTCTCTAGGTTTGTTGTTGTCTACTTAGTGAAAAAAAAATTAAACATATGTCTTATATGTCTTCTCCTGTATCAGTTACACTGGACAGATGTAATTTAATAAGCTTAGCTCTGGGCCTTGTGCAGGCTCTTGTTATATGTATGAGGAAAAAGGGATTCCTCTTTCCCTGAAAAGGTTCACGCATGCCTTTCAGCTGTACAGATTTATGCAGAATGTCCAGATTTTTGCCTCATATCTTTGGTCTCTTCCACAAAAATTGTTTTATTGAGAAACCGCTGAGAGGATATAAAGATTAAAGTCACTAAATAATGCTATACATTTGAGATTCAGACTTCATATCCTTCAGAAAATGCCTGCTAAATCAAAGCCTGTTATTCTAGCAATGTTTTAAGTTTATAAGAGCAATATTTGAAATGTGTCCGTATTTTTGATCCTTTGTCCACCCCTCCCCCCATTATGTCAGGCTTTTTCCAAATTTCTTGAGCTAAGAGGTTGAAAGGTATGGGTTCAAGAGAATGATCTGAGGATGTCAGGAGTGAAATTTTGCATTCTCCATTGGATAGAGAGCTAGTTTTTGGTCCTTCTGCTGCAGAAGTCATCAAAACGTGTTATATTTGTTCTTGTATGTTCAACTTGGAGCTTTTCTCCCTGGGCCTCCACCGAAAATGGGCTTTCATTGGCCCAGTGGACTTTCCTGGTAATCAAATGCCAATAAATAAATAAAATAAATAAATCTTGTTTAGGAATATAAAAGGACATATGCAGTTTTTTCTCCATAGATTTCTGATTAAAATTCTGCATAGTCCCAGTCAAGGATTCATTTTTTCTGAAACAATTTCCAGGAGGAATCTTTTTTTCACCGGGAAAACAGTGATGTTTCTTAATGTTTTAGTCTCAGTTTCTTCTTGCGAGGATAAATGTGCTTTGTGTAATTTGATGTCTTCTGTTTCCTAAGTCACTGCTCATTGTTAGAAATGTTCTTATGACTTTCCTGTATGCCATTTCCTAGGGCTGTGATTCTGGAACTGTTTTGGGGAAGTTTTCCTAGCTGCATTCTCTGAAACTTCCAAAGAATGTCAGGAATGACATTTTGCATTCTCCATTTGGATAGAGAGCTAGTTTTTGGTCCATCTGCTGCAGAAGTCATCAAAAAGTGTGATGAGAGGGGAAAGCTGATTCAAAGAATCTTTCTGCTTTTTCAGCACTCCTTCTCTATGTTTTCCAAGTTGTTCTTCACTCCCTTGTCTAAATTTAGTAAAACACAAAATAAACTACTAGCAAAATGCTGGTAAGTAAATGTTTAAAAAGCAACATGAGGGAGTTTCCAAAAAAAAAAAAAAAAAAAAAAAAACATGAACCTCCCAGGACAGTCCTTTTTCCCTCTTCTAACCTGGCAGTCCCTTAAACCTTCCCAAAAGTTTGAACATCCATTTTACTCTTTGGCTACAGATTGTCTCACACAAATATGTTCTGAATGTGATTCATCTAGGCTATTAGTTAAAGTCAAAGTAAAAGTAAACTTTATTGTCATTCAGAAATCACACAAGTGCAAAAACTGAACAAAATTCTGTGTCTTTGGTCTCAATGTTCAAACAACATATAGACTATTTTCACAGACAATTACACATGTAACACATAGCTATTATATCACCTATTACATTACCTAGCTATACATTTACATGTATAACACCTAACTATTACATCACAGACATGCAGATAGACAGACTAATACCACACTTAATTAGAAACACATTTTAACACATTTCACAATGAACACTTACTAGCATGAGACTTTATTATTGCACAGGTACTTGGTTAACACATTGCATTGATCCTTGCACAGAAAAAGACATTTGAGTATTGCACTTTGAACATTAGAGTATTGCACTACGGTTAATTTACAAATTTGCAACATGTATTGCTCTGAAAGCAGAGATATTTTACTGCATTGCTACTGCCCTAGATGGCTTATAAGTTAACAGTCATGGTGAATGTTGCACTGAGTATTAGATAATACTGGTAACCAGGTTAATGCACATTATATAACAAATATAGATTTCATTGTTAGGCTCTCCCTTTTTCTCAAGGGATTCCTCATCTGCCAGTCCAAACGCTTCTTTTTCCTCCTGTCTTATAATGCATACTATCTCAGGGGTAAGAGAAGTTGTTCCTCTCCTCTGTCAGGAGAAGGAGAAGGATTTGCTTCAATAATATTTCAGGTTTCAAATTAAGAACATACTTGCAGACCAGTTCAGGACCTTTCTTCCTTCCTGAAACAGTTTGTGATAATGTGCGTGTTCAAAATGCCATCCCTTCACAAGTTATCGCCTTTCTATCCCCATTTCAGTTTCTTAGCTGCTTTAGATTTCAAAGATGTGTATCCTCACATTAATATTCATCCAGATTGTAGGCATTTTTTTAAGATTTTATATATGTGGATCAGATTCTCAGTTCCCTGCTTTACAATTCGGGCTAGCCACTTCTCCAAGAGTGTTCATAAAGTGCCTAGCTTCTGTGATAGCCTACTGCAGACTATAGGGTATCCGCATTTTCCATGTTTAGACTACTTGCTTATCTTTGCAGAATCCTAACCAAAGTGACATAAAACTCTTTCTCATGTAGTAAACCTATTATACAGGCTGTTATTTCAAGACAACACTTAGAACTCTCTTCTGACTCTTTTTCACAGGATTGTTTTTCTGGAGTGCCCGTTGGAAACCATTGTACAAGAAGCTTTTCTTCCAAAAAAAAAAAAAAGTCAGCAAGGGAATTCCTTGGGATTTTGGGTCTCATAAAATCCATGATTCTCATGATACCCCTTGCAAGACCCCATGAGAAAGATACAATGGTATCTGAAATCTCTATGGTGCCTGCATCAGCACTCATTACATTTTCAAATTCCCATCTTGGTGTTTGTAAAATGGGAGCTCATGTGCTGGAGACATCAAATTTCTCAGAATCCAAGTCTCCCATTCTCCCATCCCAGTCCAGCACAGTTGGTCACATCAGACTGCTCAGACTTTGGTTGGGGAAAGTATCAATGAGCATAAAAGTGCAGTGTGTTTGCAACAAAAAGGGCAGACCAAGACAAATAAACATCAAAGAGATGCTACGTCTTATAAATGCTCTCAGCTCTGAATCGTTGGTGGTCCCTGGGACCACTTCAAGTTTTTACAGATAACACCACAGTGATGTGGTACAAGGGGGAACCACATCCTACCCCTTTGTGCTGACTAGCCATGTTAGCATGGGCTGTAGCTTAACAGCATAATCACATTCTATAGGCAAGTTCCTTATGAATGGAAACTGAATCAAGGGTCCTTCCAAGATTTGATCCATCTGTGGAGAACACCTCAAGCAGATTTTTATGCCTATTCCCTAAACTAGCAATATTCTGTTCAACGACTCCTTGCAAGAAGGCCTGGAAGGCAGATCCCCTTTCTTTTCCTTGGACAGGAATGTTTCTGCATACCCTTTCACCCTTTCTACTTATTTCCAAGGTGTTTCCAAAGATTCAGAAGGACTTTCCAAATATCATTCTTGTGACTCCCTTCTGACCAGGCAACAGTGGTTCTGGCTGGGGAAATAACCACAAGCTTCCTCACAGACTAGATTAGCTCACACAAGATCAGGGGTGTTTGATACATCCCAACTCCAAATAACTACAAGTGACTGCCTGGAACATAGGGCTTTAGTACCTTTTAGGCACCTATTTCTGAGGATTTGTAGTAGGTATTGATAGAGGCAAGAAAGATTGCTACTAGAACACAATATATTAGCAAAGATAAAATGTTTTTTTAGTGGCTGATGTGTCTCTGGTTTTACAGTACTTGTGTGAATTACTATCCTATGGCCTGTCTCACTTCTCTGTCAAAGCTTATTTGTTAGCTATTTCAGCATGTTTGCCTGTGGATCTCCCTCTTTTAATGCACTGTCATGTCAAATGTTTTGAGAGGTTTTCTGTATAAAAATCCTTCCAGAAAACAGAATGCTTCTTCTTGGGATCTTACGATTTATTTGAGAACTAATACTTCTTTTATGCATAAAATGCTATCCAGGTTTGGCTTCTGCCTGTCTCCTTTATAGAACCTAAAATGCAGGAGAAAGGATAATCCATACGTTGAATATGCACAGACAACTCAGATGCTATCTTGGCAGATTAAAATCTTCCAGAATCTCTGATCAGTTATTCTTTACATGTGAATGTAAGACGAAAGAACAGAAATCAAAGTAGACTATTTTCAAATGGTTGCCTTAGGCTATTTAATACATTTTGTTATTCCCACCACAACAAAACTACTCCAGGCAAGGTCAAGCCTCAGTCTACCAGGGCTGTGACTTCATCTATAGTCTTTTAGAAAAAGTTGCATTGCATAAATATTCTAGAAGCAGCAACTTGGTTCTCTGTTCATACTTTCACAAAGCATTATAAACTACATCTAGGACAGGCTTTGATGGGGGCATTCTCCAGGGGCTTCTGGACCTTCTTTTTCCTCCTCCCAGTTCTTTTAAGCTTGGTAAGTAAGGTTACCCCAACAGTATATATTTGAATGATCACTTATGTCCCCCACCCCCTTGTTTTTTTCTATACCTTTTTGCCAGGGTGTGGGCATATATATTTTTTCTATTCCTAACATTGTCCTTTCAGAGCTTTAGCCTCCCTCTGTCTTTTGGCATGAAAGCTCAGAAGGACTTGGCACCCAAACCTGACTTTTACTCAGCTCTGCTTGAGCTAAACGTTTGGGCACATGGAATGTACTCTGAAGCTTTGGAATCCAGACAACGTTTATATCCTGTGCAGGATGATGTAACCCATATAGCTTAGGCTACTGAAGCAGTAATCATTCATGCATCTACTGTTATGGTAAGTTTACTTACACAGCTGCACTGTCATAAACTTGTTGCAGGTTTTTAAGTAGATACGTTTAGCTTTAGACAGTTTACATCAGTAAGTGTGAGACATGGAAGTCTGATTCATATACTTGAAAATTAAAACCTCAACTCATACTGACAGTCTGATATCTCTACACTGTAAAGTACATAACCTGAAAACTAGAATATAAAATCTAGAAAATAGGGGAGACAGAACTTCTTAGTAATTATTGGACTCAATTAAAGATACAAATATCGGGACAGTATTTGTTTGATAAAAGGCATCCTTAGTTTGTATTTCTCTTTCCAAGATAATCCCTTTCCTTAATTACTTCTCAACAATCAGCTTTAATATTTCCATTCCTTACTTTTCTTCTTCCTGCTGTAACCTATCACTGATTTATATCATTCACATAACTAGATAACTTCTAAACTTACCTATAACAGTTTACTTTCTCCTAACTAGGATCATTGTATCAGAATACTATATACAGCCATATAGCTCTCCTACCTTAAGGAAACTTCTGTTTCCATCTACAGTACCACCATTACATAATCAGAGATATTTATACCATGCTCCTGTATACTTCTAAACTGCTGTGCCTGTAGAATCTTCTTCTTTCATGTGTTCGCATTACATAATCATACATACTAGTGATATATTCTTGTGTGGTTTTACCTGCTGTAGTCTATGGAATCTTCTGTTTCTACATATCTGGATTATATAATCCCCCATAAAGTGTATGGAATCTTCTGTTTCTACATATCTGGATTATATAATCCCAATACAACGTATGGAATCTTCTGCTTCTGCACATTTGGATTATATAATCATACATGAAGTTATAGAGTCTTCAGTTTCTGTATACCTGGCTTATATAATGACGCATATAGTCTATGGAATCTCCTGTTTCAACATATCATGATTACATAATTACACATATTAATGCTAAATATTGCTCCTGCATACTTTTAAACTATTGTAGTCTGATTGCAAAATAAAAATGTAATTGTGTTTAATCTATTCAATAGTATAATTGTAAGAACATCTGGTTTGTCCTCATGCTTATTTATTATTTGAGCTTTGTCGACTAGCTCCCTTCCTTGGGATTGTTCTGATAATGGGACTTCCCAGATGGACTATCCTTGTCAACAAATGTAAAGAAACCAGTAAATAAATACATATGTTGTTATGACATATAGGGAATCCCTGTGTCTGAACAGAGAAATTAAAATCAGTCTTATGGGCTTTCATTTTGATACCGCATATTCTGGTCACTAATGGTAAATCTCTCTGCTTTTCCTGGGTAAAGAATATTTATTAAGATGATTATGTTTCTATGGTTATTCACATTGCTTCCCTGAGCCTGTCTTTAACCTTTGGCACTTATTTTTTTTTTCGAGATTTACTCATGAAAGTATTTACTGTAGGGCTTCACTGAAAATATTTGCTCCAGGGCTATAATATATTTACTAGTTTGCTGTTAAGGAAATGTTCATAAAGTATTAAGATGCACCATATCATTACTGGATGAATGAAAGGAGTTAAGATCTACCCCAATACATTTTAAAAGGCATAAAGATTTATTGAAGCATGACCTAAGAGGACAGCTTAGCCTGTGTTTTACAGAATCATAGAAAACAGCATGCAAAGACTCCATTTTGTATGTCTGGCCTTGTACTGAACTGAGGTCAGCATGTTGAGCATGGCAGGGTGATCTATACTTTCAAATAATAGACCAGTCTCAGCT
>NC_056734.1:859239873-859307373 GCF_019279795.1 Protopterus annectens
TCAGTGTGTGACATTTTATGGAATTCTAACTTTATCATGGTCTTACATAAGACATCATGCCATCCAGTGGTAATGGGAGTTTGGAAGTCTCAGATTTGTCAGAGTATGTGAAAGATTCTGGCATTATATAATTCTTGCAGTCTGGATTACCCTCACATCCTTTAAGGGTAGCCTTTGAAATAACAGATATATTACCCCAGGCTAAACAAAGTCAAGGGTTTTAATAGATCCTGTCCATTTCAGTTTGAAAAATGGGAAGAAAAAGTTTAGGGCACATTTGTGTTCTGTTGTAATAATTATTTATAGCCCACTTATTTTGTCCGCATGTATGTTTTATTTAATAAGTAATTTGTAAAGTTAATGTTTGTTAGTACTTTTCTTTCATTTAGGTAATGACTTTTAATTATTTCAGATATTACAATTTTTAATGTTATTTGCTCATTGCTAATGTTAGCACATCATGTTTTAAAGTTTGAAGTGCTTTTCAGAAAAAGTATCAAACACCATATAGCCTAACTACTTTCCTAAAGCTCTTTCATCTCAGTCTTTTCAAAGGCTCTATTCCTGAAGGATGGAAATAGCCACAGTAGTGCCTTTTCACAAAACAACTCCATGACCATTTCCCATAATAATGATAATAAGCCTATACGTTCTTATGTCTTAATCTGTAAAGCTATAAACACATTATTGTTAAGCTAATTAACAGTGAAACTGGTGACCTTTAAACCCTTGACAGTTAATAATACTGATTTGTAAAGGAGACAATGTCTACTCAAAGTAGCTGATTTCTTTGATATGGTCACTGAAGCTTTAGATGAAGGTCTGACTATCCAGAATGCTCTCTTTACCTTCCCAAGGCCTTAGACACTATTGTCCATTAAGACATTGTTGACAAACTCTTCTTTTTGTCTTATCCCTTACGTTGCCTATTGGACAAAAATTAATTACACTCAGAACTCACAGGGTGAAAATAGATAGTATCTCATGTAGGACAGAGCTGTCATTAGTTGTGTTCCATGGGGCTCAACCTTGCTTCGCACTGTGATACTTATGACTTGAGTACATATATTGACAAGTGTTTTTTGACCACCATATTTCAGCTGTTGTTTAGAAATCCTTCTGTTTTGTGCATCTTACTTGTTGAGTCATAATATCTAGGGAAATGATGTCCTTGTCCCAAAGAATTCTTACTAAAAAACCTTTTAAGCCAATTGACCTACTGCAGAAGTTTAAATACCCTTTCCAATGCCCTTTCCTCTACTCTATCTCATACAGTCTCTTGATGTTGTGACCTATGCTGATGATTTTTGCACTGAACGATCATGAACCTTTTAACTCTTCACTTTCATAGACTAAACAATCTAACAAACATTTAATCCAAACACAATCTTCCAAATAAAAATTTAAGAACACCCAATGTATGGTGTGGTATATTATACTCAATGCATTCCCCATCTCTGGAATAGACTTCCTCTGCAAATTATGCCCAAAATCTTCTTGTCTACCTCCAAAGCTAAACTCAGTGATGGAAAGGTAACTGCAAATGCATGCTTTCTGTTGCAGGAAATGATCTTCTTTCTGGACAAGGCTGTATTTATTGCTACATGGAAAATGTGGCTCAGTTTCTAAATGGCTTTGTCACTGTAAGCTTAGTATAAACCTATGAACAGTTTTTAAGAGACAAATTTGCTTATGTAAAGAACAAACTGTCTGGATATCATGGCAATGCAATCAAACAGTACAAATGGCATTCAGACATGTTAGAAGCAACTTTTTTCCTTCTACAATTGGTATGGCAAGATGGGTGCATGTTCTGTTCTCCTACCTGTTGTAAACAGGTCCAAGGTGGCTGTAGTCTAGCGAGGTAAGAGGTCCCATGGTAGTAACCTCTGTCAATCAATGCTCCCTTTGTCTGCTTGTGCATGATCATGCATCCCCAATACTAACCAACCTCCAAAAAACTGACCTAAGCAAATTAGAATCTTGTTATAACAAGATTGCTAAATTTGCTATTGAGACCCCACATATGACCCATCACTGCATAGCTCTCAAACAACTTGGATGGCTTAAGCTGCCACAGCTACTGAAACTCAATTAACTGTCATTGGCACACATGCTATATTATTACACAATTAAAACTCCAGCACTCCCGAATCTAATTACTCCTTATTCCACAACAAGAACCTTAAGCTCTAGAACCCCAAACCACCTAGACATCATAAAACACAACAATGCTTCTTTGAAGCAGTCAACAAAGCCGTAAATGAGGGTAAGGTGGTTCACACAGACTATCAAGATCTCTAAGGCTTTTGACACCATTTCCCACTCTGGAATTATAGATAAACTCACTAAACTAGGTATAAATCCCTATGTCACAAGATGGGTTGCCAACTGGCTCACTAACAGAACCCGCATTGTGAAAGTAGCAGACTCCAAATCCAACTTCAGAGCAGTGACAAATGGAGTACCACAGGGTTCAGTCCTGGATACTCTCCTGTTTGGTCTCTACTTCTCTGAAGTACAGGCTAATACAGAAGGTCTTTGGCTAACGAAGTTCGCAGATGACTTCAAACTAGGAGCCATAATCGAAACTCCTAAAAATGTGGACATCCTACAAAAGAGCCTCACTGAGACAGATGCCTGGTGTCAAAGCCATGGCCTCAAGCTCAATGCCAAAAAGTGCATTGTCATCCCTTTTGATAAAAACTCTGTACCCATGAACTACCACATAGGCGGTAGTCTACTTAACACCGAATGTTTGATAAGAGACCTTGGGACACAGGTGGACAGTAATCTCTCCTTTGATAATCACATCACCACAGTAGTCAGGAAATCCTTCTACGTGGCACACCTCATCACAAAAGATTTCTCATCCAGAAAAAAAGAGGTCATTGTTCCCCTCTATTTGTCACTCATTAGACCCATTATAGAGTACAACACCCCTTTCGGTATGTACCTCACAAGACATTTATACAACAGGAAAGGCCACAGAAATACCTCACAAAGAGGATTACAGGCCTCAAACAGATGCCCTACGCAGACCGTCTCAAAAAACTTCAGCTTTACTCCATCGCATATCGCCTACTCAGAGGTGATCTCTGCCTAACATACAAAGCTATGTCAAACCCAGAGCTGTTGGACATGTTCCACTTTCCAATCCCTCTGAGCTACACACTCTAGGGACCTAAACCTTGTCACCACAATAAATAGAACATGCTGGAGGGATAGATTCCTGTCCCAGAGACTTCCCATACTCTGGAACAAACTACCTATCTATATCAAACAAAGATCCTCATTAGCACTCTTCAAGAAAAACCTTGATGACTGGATGGGAAATTCACACTGGGGATCACTTTTGTGGCTCTGCTCGACAGGGGCACAGGTAAATAATTTTCTTGGGTGGTGAAAGCCAGGGTACTTTTTTGGCTAGGCTTATATAGGCCCTAGGGCCAATAGCCTAGTACCTACCTATGAACCTATGAAGCTGGGAAATCTCTCTTCAGTAATTCCATTTCCAAAGCTTGGAATACTTTACCCTGCAACCTGACCTCCATCAGCTCCACCACACAATTCAAAAAGCTCCTCAGAGCATTTTATATTATGCTCCTGTGACTCCCCAGGGTAAACGATTGCTGAACAACCTGCTCTCCATCTAGACCCAATAGCTATGTAATCTATCCACCCCACTGGGGAAGGAATACTCTTCTAAGTGTGTTTGTTGTAATAAATGCATACTATTTTAGTATGTACTGTGGGAAACTTGTAAGAAATGTAAACTATTTTATTTTTACTGGCTGCTGCGAAAGCTTTCTCATCTGTTCTGTTATATATTATCTTAGGCCATTCACAAAGTACTAACTGCCACACAAAACAATGTAATAATATTACCTCATTTTGTTCTATGTTATATTAGGCCATTTACTATGTATTACTAGATATCCATTGTGTAACTGTTGCTGATTCTTTCCCTTGATTTGATTATGTTTTTTATATGGAGCTTTTCTCTCCAGGCCTTCACTGAAAAAGGACCTGTGTCCAGTTGGACTTTCCCGGTAAACAAATGTAAAATAAATAGAAATGACTGCTACACAGATCGACTGTTCTGGTTTTACAGAAAAAGGAAACACAAATACATGGAGCATACATTGACGATAGACAGAACAGGTCTTGGGCAGTGTAAAGAAGCATTTTAATGGAAGATGGTGGATGCACAGATTAGTTTTCTAAAAGATACCAAAAGGTAGAAAGTAATGGGAGTACTGATTATGCCATAAATAAAATAATACTTTCATGGAATTGAAAGAGTCTAATTATGTTTTATTTAGCAATGGTAGCGTATAGTACCTGCACTGAAAGGAAGAGACTAGTTGGACCAACAGTTCTCATCTGCAGGTAAAGTTTAAATAACTGCATGTATCTATACACTAGGGCTGGAATTCAGAAATTGTTATTATTATCAGTAGGCCTTAACATAAATGGCTTTCTCCTCATGGTAACCCTTTTTGATTTAGAGACCACCCTACTGCACTGTTTTTCCATGAATGGGAAAATTAGCAAAGAGGATGGTCCAGCTGGCCATGGTACATGGTAATGAGGCAATTTAGGGGAGCAGATAATGCAAATTAGTTATGTGCTCTCCCTCTGAAATGCCTCGGGCAACATATTTATGCTGCCAAGCAATTCCAAAAACTTGTCAACTACATAATACATAAAGTACCATGGTCAGTCAAAAACATTAGCACTGCCAAAAGACAGCAATCACCCACTACTTTCAATGAAAAATGCCACGGTTCAGGTTAGTTCAAAGATATCCAGTGAACATATCGGGTGCCATGTGTGTGTGTGTGTGTGTGTGTGTGTGTGTGTGTGTGTGTGTGTGTGTGTGTGTGTGTGTGTGTGTGTGTGTGTGTGTGTGTGTGTGTGTGTGTGTGTGTGTGTGTGTGTGTGTGGGTGTGTGTGTGTGTGTCGGGTGATGTTGAGTGGCTGTGTGTGTGTGTGTGTGTGTGTGTGTGTGTGTGTGTGGTGGCATGCTTCAGTGTGTGTTTGTGTGTGTGCATGTGTGTGTGTGTGTGTGTGTGTGTGTGTGTGTGTGTGTGTGAGTGTGAGTGTGTGTGTGTGTGTGTGTGTGTGTGTGTGTGTGTGTGTGTGTGTGTGGGGTGATGTTGAGTGGCTGTGTGTGTGTGTGTGTGTGTGTGTGTGTGTGTGTGTGTGTGTGTCTGTGCGCGTGTCTGTGTGTCTGTGTGTAATTCCAGGGGGCCTTCATGAATGGTCTGCTACAGTTCACTACCACAGCAAATGGATGCTAGCATTGGAGGTAGAAAAATGAGATTGAGACACAAATGATCTGAATGTTTCTACATTGCATTTTTCATGGATCGCATAAACTGACCCAGTTGCAGCAGGAAACGTACTTGACCATGAGGGCTTTCTCCAAATCCCAAGGATGTGTTCCTCAAAGTACAGTTGCTATTTGTATTCCTTTTTTCTTTTGTTGTTGTTTGTTCAGTTTCTGCCTCCCCAACATATCACTTTTGATTTGCTTTAACATCATTAAAATTTGAAGTTTTTTGAAGGTCATAAAAACAGATCAAAATACATAGAAATATGCATATATACAATTACATATTTTCAGACACTGTTTTTTCCGTTGCACTTATAAGAAGTGCATGATAATAAAAAATATTCTTCATTAAGTAGAAGCCATTTGCACAGCCGCTATTAACTTACTTGAAGTGCCACTTTTAAACCAAAATACGAAAATCTGAACAGCATTTGATTAATTACGCAGACAGTACTTTTCCTCTGTATGCCATTTGTTAAATGCTCCTTAATGAGTTATCCATGAGATATCTTGTTATTTCAACATTTTCAACACCCTACCTTACTTGTTTTCTGTGTTTCAGCATTTTTATTAGTTTAATCATCACTATTAATCCTCACGATTAAAATATAATCATGTTTTCTTACATTGTGCAGTTAGGAATCAATTATGTTAATTAACTGTGCATTGGGGTTTCTCACTCCCAAGCCTGATCTTCCAAGAAATGTTGTATTGGGCTCTTTTTCTGCACATGCATTTCACTTGAATGTGTTTTTAGCCCTCGCCCTTTTGATTTGTCACACTTAGAGAATCCAGAACTACTTGAGACTTTCTAATATGCTGTCACTATAGGATCAGAAATGAATCAAAACCTAACCTACTATTCAAAGTGAAATGGGCTTCAGATAAGAAAATGAAAAAGTAAAACAAAAGTATAGGAAGGGTATAAAATGAACTGCTACTATATACTGTCACCTCACAGCACTATTGTGCTAAAAGGAATGAACTAGGAAACATTTGCTGACACTGTGCACAAGAGTTGTAAATCACCTGAAAGCATTAATTGTGCACTGTCTCTTAGGGTTACAAGCAGTCCTAGGAGAGAAAATATAAATGGAGTAAGTTTGAGAATAGAATGAAAAGTGGTCCACCAGTAATAGCTGAAAGAAAGACATGATAAAGTACAGTTTTGTACCTACCATAAATGTAGATGTTCGAGGATCCACATTGCTGCAGTCCTAACTATTGGGTAGTCCGCTGTCCAGTCGGCCCGAATACCAAAGTATGCGATTAGACTGACGTCAGTACGTCAGGGTACTAATGCGCATGACCGACGTCATATCCTCAGTCTTTTCTTGCCCCAGATGTCAGAAGACCCTAAAAAGACAAGGCCTAATATACCTACCAAAAACATGTATAATATATACAAAATCATCAGCATATAACCTCACCTACACAACCACCCCTAAACACAGAGGGAAGGAGAGCAATGTGGATCCTCGAACATCTACATTTATGGTAGGTACAAAACTGTACTATGTTCCACATTGCTGCAGTCCTAACTATTGGGTAGAATCCCAAAGCAGAGGTAAGGGAGGCTGGCAAATCATAAAGCAGGAGCTGACAACATGCCTTGCAAAATAGCTGTGGCAAAACCAGCCCTAGACTTAGAGTAGAGAGGAAGGTGATAATGCTTAGAGAAAGTATGCACTGAACTCCAAGTAGCTGCTTCCAAAATATCCTTAGTTGCCACCCCCCTTAGAAATGCTGTTGAAGTGGCAGTAGCCCTAGTGGAATGAGGCCTAATCCCAGCTGGAATCTCCTTGCCATGATGGGAATAACAAAATGCAATGCAAAACCCAATCCACCTAGAAATAGTTTGTTTTGACACAGGCTTGCCCTAACTCAAAGCAAAAGAAACAAACAACTGCTGAGACTGCCTAAAATCCTTAGTCCTGCTCAAATAATAACGCACTGCCTGTGCACATCTAAAGTGTGCAAAATCTTTCCTTTATTTTGGGATCTGCATAAAAAGTAGGCAAATGAATAGTTTGGTTTAAAGCCACACTAGAAACCACCTTAGGCATAAAAGAAGGATTAGTACGTAATGATACCCTATCCTTATGAAAAATCAAAAGGCACAACCGCCATAAGGGCCTGTAACTCAGAAACCCTTCTTGCAGAAGTAATAGCCAACAAAAAAGCAGTCTTCCATGACAAGTATTTCAGTTCAGCAGTAGCTGCAGGCTCAAAAGGTTGTAGAGTAAGTTTCTCCAACACAAAATTGAGATCCCAAGCAGGAGTAGGAGCTCTACGGGGGTCTTATATTCTTTGCCCCTCTAAGAAATTGCTTGAACAAAGGATGAAAACAATGGTGGGTCACAATCATAGTGAGCTGAAATTGCTGCAGCATGAATCTTAATGGAAGAGAAAGACAAACCTTTGTCCAATAACTCAGTAAGATATTGAAGAGCCACACTCAAATTAGGCTCTGAAATCTCCAAATTCTTTGCTGCAGTCCAAAAAAAATCTCTTCCATTTTTCTGCGTACACTTTCCTTGTACTAGGTCTTCTGGCTTCCATAATCACATTTAAAACTTGTTGAGGAAGTTGAGACCTGCTGTCTTTCAAAACAGAATATGCCAGGCTGTTAGATGAAGAGAGTGAAGCTTGACATTGAGCAGACGACCGTCCTTCTGAGACAACAGATGTGGAATCAAGGGTAAAGGCCATGGAGGCTTCTTTACCAGACTCCTCAGTAATGGGTACCAGTGCTGCCGAGGCCAATCTGGAGCTATTAAAATCATCCTTGGCTTGTCTTGTCTGACCTTTAGAAGCACCTTTGGAAGAAGAGGCAGAGGTGGAAACGCATACACATGAAGATTTTTCCAACTGAAAGAAAGAGCATCCACTTTCCAAGCTGTGTGATGAAACCTCTTTGTGCAAAACTTTGGCAGCTGGTGGTTCAGTGGAGAAGCGAACAGATCTATGTCTGGAGTTCCCCAGGACACTGTCAACATTTGAAATACATGAAGATCCAGTTTCCACTCGTGGGGATCCATGATTTGTCTGCTTAACACATCTGCTAAGGAGTTCTGTGCTCCCCGCAGAAACCTTGCCTGAAGAGTTAGTTGCAAGCTGAGCGCAGTCTCCCATAAAATCATTGCTTGCCTGCACAATGGGTAAGAATGTGTTCCCCTTGTTTGTTGATGTACCACATGACAGTTGTGTTGTCTATTAGAATCAACACCTGCCCTGGAAGAAGTAACTCCTTGAAAGCCATTAATGCAAACTGGACTGCTAACATCTCCTTCATGTTGATATGTAGATGCTGTAGTCTGGCAGGCCACTTGTCTTGTATCCACTTTCCATTTAGATGAGCTCCCCAAGCAATGTCCGAGGCATCTGTCGTTAAATCTGACTTGCCTCTGGCCGGGTCACAGAGTGTCCCTTGTTTAGGTGACATTCCTGAGCCCACCACAAAAATTCTTTTGAAGGCAAGGTATTATTTGAATGACAGTGTCCAAATCCTGGCAGTGCTGTGTCCATACATTTTGAGATACCATTGTAGCTTCCTCATATGCAGTTTGGCATTGGGAAGCACCAGAATACAAGATGCCATGAACCCTAATGCTTGAAGGACTGTCCTTGCAGTCAGCATGGACTGATGAGATAGTTGATGGAAGTAAAGTGATAGACTCTGTTGTTTGTCCGGGGTTAAAAGGCCATCTGGGCTGCTGTATTCAGTCTCACACCCAGAAAGCACATGTCTTGAGAGGGTACTAGACTGGACTTTATTTCGTTCACAGAATACCCTAGGCATCTTAGCACTGCTATAACATATTCCAGATGCTGTAGAAGGTCTTCCTTTTCTTGAGCCAGAATCAGGCAGTCGTCCAAGTAAGGATAGATTTGAATTCCTTGTAGCCTGAAGTAAGCTATCACTGGAGCCAGAACCTTTGTGAATACTCTGGGTGCAGTAGATAAGCCAAAGGGCAATGCAGAGAACTGATAATGAGAATTTCCAGCTCGAAAACACAGATACTTCCTGCAACTTAGTCTTATAGGCACATGAAGGTAAGCTTCCTTGAGATCTAAAGTTACCATCCAGTGATCTTTGCCCAGCAGAGGTAAAAGCTGTTGTAACGTCAACATCTTGAACTTGGGAATGTCCAGATAAGTGTTGAGGATAGATAAATCCAAAATTGGTCTCCACGTGTTCCCCTTCTTTGGTACTAGGAACAGGCGAGAATAAAATCCTAGGCCCCTTTGTGATACAGGGACTGGCTGAATGGCCCCTATTTGGAGTAACTGAGAAATTTGCTTGTGAGCCTCTTTCCTTTGTGGAGGAGGAACGTCTGGCATGCCTTTGAAAGGGGCAATGTATGGAAATAAAACCTGTAACCGTGGTGAATGATATCCAACACCCATCTGTCTTGAGTAATTAAATCCCAATTTTCTTTGAAGAGACAGTCTTCCTCCCAAAGGAGCTGCCAGGCGAGATACTGGCAGCTGAAAAGGCAGGTCATTGGGTCTGTTTACGAAAGGACTGACCCCTGCCCTCACCAGAAGTCTGAGCAGGTGAACTCCCTGTTCTAGGCCTAAAAGAACCTTGAGCTCTGCCCCTACCACTAGACCTACCCCTAGACTGGGAATCATAAGCAGGATATGTCCACCCTTAGTAGGCCAATTTCTACTAAACTTCGTGGCTGCACCTGCAAAAATCTTTAACAGTTTGCATAGACTTAGCTTTGTCCTCCATTTTCTTTAAAACTGCTTCCACAGGCTAACCAAACAACACATCAGACTGTAAAGGAGCATCCAAAATCCTTGTCTTAACATGCTCAGCTAAATTCTGATCCCTCAACCAGGCATGCCTGCGAAGAACAGAACTAGTGGCAGCCACCCTCGAGGAGGCCTGTACAGCATCAAAACCACATTGCAAAGAATGCTTACCCACTTGTTCAGACACATGAACTAAATCCAGCAACTCTTTACACTCAATACCTTCCGCCAAAGCATCCACCTTAGATTTCAATTGTGAAAGGAGATAATTTTGATATTTTAGCATGTGAAACTGACAATTCAATGCCCTCATGGCTAAAGTGGAAGAAGTATACACTTTCTTTCCCCATCTATCCAAAGCCCTTGCCTCTTTATCAGTGGGAACAGGGTTTTAACAACAGAGGCCTTAACACCTTTAGGTCCCTGAGAAACAGTTTCCGGTCTGCCCTAGGACTCTTAAAAGATACTTATGAGCTTCAGGCAACCTATAGTGCCAATCAGGTGAAACTGGAGCAGGAGGCAAGGAATCAGGGTTCAAGGAAGCCTCTGCAAAACATCTTCTACCACATTCAACACAGGAGGTATAGCTAAGGGCCTATGCTGGGGTAAAACAAGAATTCCCTAAGCCTTTTCCTAGAATCAGAGTAATCTTGGCCTTCCCATTTAAAGTGCTCCCGCATGGAATGCAGAGTCTCTGAAAATGAGAAATCCTCAGGAGGAGAAGCTGTGGAGTGGAATCATCCACATCAGAATCAGAATAAGGAGGATACTCCTGCAAGTCTTCCGCAGAAGACTCAAGCCTCTGAACACTGTTCCAAACTCTCAAACTCAGGTTCCACCCTAGGCCTCTTATCAGGAGGGGGCATAGAACCTCTAATCATAGTAATCAAATCTTCTGCCATTTTAAGCATATGTTTCTTAGGCACAGAACCTGAAGTGCTAGGAGAAGCCCCCACTGAAGCTAAACTTTGCCTACCTCTCAAAGAAGTTTTGGAAACAGAAGGAGAGGCTCTAACTACCTTGGGAAGAGAGGGAAGAACAGTTACCTGAGAGGCCCCTCAGCCTGGCCTACCTCCTGAGAGGCACATCCTGTAACAGTAAAGTCTCTGCCTGAGACTCCAAAGAAACTCCTGGCAAAACCTCTGACTCCACTGAGCCTTCTAAAGAACCGACGTCCGGGACTGCGGTTCATCAACCCTAGGCTTTGCAGTTTTATCCTTGCGCTTCTTGGATGAAGCGGCGCCGGAGCATCCGACGGCATTTTATAATTACAACGCTTCCCAAACACTAACCTGGCACAGTCTAACCTTCTCTTAATAGTGCGTTTGTTAAATCTAGCACAAGAGTGGCATCCAACAACGCCGTGCTCGGGCCCTAAACAAGGTATCCACAAAGTATGGTAATCCCTATGAGGCATCTGCTTCCCACAAGAAATACAGTTATTCACTTTTTCTGACATCCGGTTAAATACTGAGGCAAGAAAAAACCAAAACGTTCCCCAACGGGGTACTTAGCCAACTTTGATTCGGTCTGAAACTCCGACTTCAGAAAATTTCAGAACGCCAACCTGCACTCGCAAAACTGCTTCTGCATCGGACCACGCGGCAAAAAAGACTGAGGATATGGCGTCGGTCATGCGCATTAGTACCCTGGCGCACTGACGCCGTCTAATGCGCCCTGACCGACGTCAGCCATATACTTTGGTATTCGGGCCGACTGGACAGCGGACTACCCAATAGTTAGGACTGCAGCAATGTGGAACGAAGAACATCTAGAAAAAACATTGCTCATGAAGATGAAGCTATGTGGAAATTCGTCATATGATTTTAATGAAATACAACACACTTGTTAACTGGTGTCAGTTGGGTAGTTTATGATAAGCAGTACAAGCTAAAACCATATCCAATTCATTCCAAGTTCAAAGGTCAGTTACCTTTAAACTCTAAAGTAGTGGGATTGCTCAGCTCTCTCTGCTTCAGCAACATTGCTCTTGATAGCATGTCACATTTACGTTTTAATTTCTATTTACCATGGGCTATAGCCTTATCATTGTTAACTTTTAGAGACCCTTCTGACACAACTATCAAGGAAGCATGTAATCATTCACTTTTCATTAAATGTATGATTTTGTTCTACTCGGTTTTCATTAAAGGTATGTTTTTGTTAAGAGATTTCTGCATATGAAAAGCAGTCAAGTTTATGGGAAAATTGCATTGTTTCATCCAATGGGAATGTGTTTTTACAATAACAACTGGTAGAGTGGAATCAGCGGACAGAAGAATTTAGTACTTTTTGAGCACAATAAATTAGAGGAGTATATATGGGGTGTGTGTGTGTGTGTGTGTGTGTGTGTGTGTGTGTGTGTGTGTGTGTGTGTGTGTGTGTGTGTGTGCATTTAATTTTATAATATGCTTGTGTGCAGAGTAGGCACTGTGAATAAAGACTGCAGCTGATGAATTGCCATTCATAGATTATCAAGGCAATGTGCTAGACATACTTTTTTAGATGTAATGAATAACATACAGAACAGAAAGTGATGTAGGAAAGGACATGCGTATGCTGGCAACTTATGAATGTTCAGGGATGCACAACTAAATAAAAGCTATTCCTAGATAGCAAAGACTGATAAGGTAATTTTATTTATTGACATTTGTTAACTGGGTTGGTCCAGCTGGGCTTGTGGCCCGTTTTCAGTGGAGACCCGAGGAGAAAAGCTCCAAGAAAAACAGAGATTATGCATACAGAGAAGTGATAACATATGCATTAACATGTGAACAGGAATTGAAATAAAAATTAAAAAAAACAGACATTTTGAAGACAGCAAAACTGGAAACATATACATTAACATGCGATTAACGTGATCAAAAATTGAAATTATACAGTAGTATTTAAAAGACAAAAGTAAAAAGAGATAAATTTAAACACATAGTTATGTCTATCCTATGTTATCAGGCTTATGATTTATTTACATGTTTATAAAAAGGGTTAGTTCCAATCAGATTTAAGTATTAAGTAGAAATAATTATCCTCAAGTAGGGGGAATACTTTGTAGAGGGGGGTACTGAGAGGTGTACCCAAGGAGGGGAGAGAGGGGTTAGGTTGGCTCCTGACAGGGACAGATTTTGGAGTTAAGTAGATGGAGTTTTAATTTTTCTTTAAAGTGGCATGGGTGAATGGTGGAACATATGTCTCTAGGAAGTTTGTTCGATGTTTGGGCGATGGAGTTTTTATATAAGAGTTTGCCTACTGCTTGTTTTGGTTGGTAGGTGTGTAGTAGTAGCTGATTTAAGGTACTAAGAGTATGAGAATGTGTGTCGATAGATATGAAGGAAGAGAGTGCAGGACAAGATGAAGGCTTATAGACAATGAAGTCTAACATTTGAAGTTGTGATAGCAACAGAAGGTGGAGGAACTCAAGCCAGTGGAGTGATGCAAGGGGCAAGCAGTGATGAGTGTTGTATGGAGAGTTAGTGATGAATCTAGCTATCTTATGATAAGTTTGCTGGAGTTTGTTTAAGGTTATGGTTTGAATGTTGTTAAATATAGGGGCAGTATAAAGAAGGGAGGGGAGGAGGAAAGCTTGAGCAAGGGAGAGTCTCGCATTTAGAGTTAGAAATCTTTTGTTTCGATAAAGTAAACCTAGTTTCTGGTTAGTCTTTTTTATGCATTGGAGAAGGTGCATATTAAATTTAAGTTAATCATCGATGATGACTCTTAGCAATTTAGTGTGAGTTTCAGGTTTAATGATTGTGTTATTTAAGGAAGTGATATAAAAGGAGGATTTGTGGTGAGTCGGAGAACGGGGAAGAAATAGTAGGAATGTGGTCTTTTTTGGGTTAAGAATGAGTAAGTTACTGGTTAGGCACTGTTCGGTAGATTAAAAGGTGTGTTGAGTAAGTGCAAGGAGTTCAGAGATGTTTTCTTTCCATTGTAAAAATGTGAGAAATTAAAAGTAGTGGAGAAGAAGAGTGAAAAACACAAGTTACAAGATAAGTGTTAGACACAGGGTGCCTAAGGATAAGGTTTGTGGATTCAGCAGGAGGGATAACCAATGTCATCAAGATTAAGAAGAAAAGAAGGCCATTGCATAACAAAGTATAGGAATCCACACCTTCACTTCCACATAATAACTATGAACTGACCAAAGATGTCACTATTAAAGGGCAGAATCCAGATAGTCTGTGTTTTCCCTCAAATATAAATGGCGTACAGATAGCCTGAAAAATACCTAGGTGACAGACGAATATTGGAACAATGCTACTGTTTGGGACAGTGTGTAGGGCACACACTTCACTGGACGTTGAGAGAGTGCATCTTCCAAAAGTTGCATGGGTAGCTATTGAGGCCTTATTAAATAATATACCAAGATGTGCTTGGCAAACCCATTAGATGAAATAAGTCTCTTGAAGGAGACGCTGTCTTCATGAGCACAGATATGGTATAGGAAGAAGAGAAGGAAAAAGGAGAAGAGATTTTAGTCAGACGACTGCAAAAGCAATAGTAGATTTCAGTGGATTTAAATGTTGAATTTTACTAGGAATTTACTGTCATTGTCATAATATGTATAATGAAAACTATGAGTGTGTGTGTGTACATGCGTGTATTTGAGACTATTCAAGTGTACGTATGTCCATTTGTGTACATGTGCATATATGTGCATGTGTGTTTATGTGTGTATGTTTTTGAGTGCATTCTCATGTGGGTGAGGTGTGACTGCACTCATGTATGTGTGAATGCATGCATGTATATGCATGTGCAGGTTTGTATGTTTGTGTCTGTGCATGCATGTGAATGTATGTGTATGTGCAAGAGTGCACGTGCATACATGTATGTATATACATATGTGGTATAAGTAAGGATGCCAGTACAAATGCATGTGTAGGTGTGTGAGGGGAATATTTGGGACAAAAATCATAATATGATAGAGTGAATGAGATAGTTTTCTGCTGTAAACTTAAAACAGGATAGATTGTCATTTTATTCATCTGATACAATGTACATTGCACATGGGGGGAAGAAATACAGCTCTGTGTCAGCACACTATGGGCTGTATTCTTAGTCTTGGGCTTCACATATTCATAGTCGTGATCCACAAAGAGCAGCACTATCAGGTTATCCAAATCCCTGATTGGCAGGATGGCTACAGAAATGCAGAGGACTTTTTGTGAATATGCACCCTCTCAAAAATGTGTAACATGATCAATGCAAAAGCAATAGGGGGCAGGTATTATGCTTTTAAGGGGCTTTATACATATGCCCATGAGTATGACTCATAGACATGAACTTGCAATGAGCTCATTTGCATACAAAGTGTGTAAATAGCCCTGAATTTATGCCAGAAAACAACAGATTTCAGTCAGCATACAGAGATGTGTGGGGAGATGAGTTGGTGCTTGTGCATACCTGGACCTAAAAGTGAAGGGTCACTTATGTAAATGTTCCAGTGCTTGTGCATACCTGGACATTTTACTAAAGGGATCACTTCAGTGAAATTTTAATTTCAGTGTTTTTGCATACTGAGATATGTTACTGAAGCGATGACAGGGGTGAATGCTTCATTTTGCTGCTTGTGCATACTGGAGCACGTTATTGAAGGGGTCACTTTGGTGAATGTTTCATTTTGTTGCTTATGCATACCAGTAAATATTACTGAAGGGGTTGCTGGGGGAAATAATTCATTTTTGTGTCAGGGAAGTACTTGTGCATACATGCCCAGAGTGCTGAAGTTACTGCTGGGCATAATAATTTATTGTGTCATTTTAGTGCTTGCACATATTTAATACAAACTAATGAAGGTGTTGGGGAAAAAAATAATTTGAGTGTCAGAAAAGTGCTTGTCCATACTTGGACAAACAAGTTTGCTGATTGCAACTCCAATATTAAATGTGAAGCACAACATTTAACAATGGATGTTTGCCTACGAATCGCAAAACTGCCTCATTAACATGCTACATTTTACAACGTTTCTCATTTGCATCTCATTATTTTTTAGGCTTTGTGGATTAGTATAAATGACCTCTTGCTACGCTCATTTGTAAGCCTCAGGAATATCCCTATTACATTTGCACAACTGCCCTATATCATCTTTTTTATAATACAAACTTTGATCAACTTTGCATCAGAGACAGAAGTCAGAATTCTATAAAACGTCATCATACAGTTAATGAAGATGAACAAAGTGTCTCAAGTGTTAGCTGAAACAGTAACATATTTTGATTACTGATATCCATACACTTGACTGCACTTGTGCAATAAACTCTTTTTAAGTCATTGTTACATTTTGTTCCATATTAGTTCTTTTTACTCACAAAACCTTACCCTATTTCCTCTTATTATACATGCCTACATTATTCCTCTACTCATACATAAACATTGTTATAAGATTATTTATCGTCTCTCTCCAAGAATTAGTTAATCTATTGCTAAAATGTATTTATACCTAAAGTGGCATATGAGCTTTCTTTTCTCATCTTTCACTCAGCCAAGAACACTCACAGAATACAAATTGTTAAAAAAAATATGTAGATTCATACCTCTAGCTGGCCACTTATTTCATCATTGCAATTTGCTGTTAAACTCGATCTGGCTCTCAGTAACCAATAGGAAAAACCTTTCTCCTTAGCACTCTGATTAGTTTACATAACAAGCTATGTGGGTATAGGAGAGCAAATCCCTGCAAAAAGGTTCTAAATGTGTAGGAGTGAGTTCCAGTCTTTCCTGTTACTTCCTGCAATCACTGATTATGTCTCAAAATTCCAGACTCGCAGCATCTGAGATATAGGGAGATTATAATCTGCTAAAATGCCATTTATCTATGTATTATTGTTGTGCATTTCTTCGGGGTTTTTGTATATTGTATTGGATTTCCCAGTGTTTCCTGACTTCTGATTCACAGTCATTATTTTATGCTGGATTGAACCACAAATAGATCATTTCAACTCCACTATTTTCTTTATGATATTCTTCCACTTGACCCTTGATATTGCACTGTTTTTACTTTCGTACATATTTGCCTGGCAGTGACTATTCGGCAAGATTGTGGAAGTGATGATGTGTGTGTGCGTGTGTGTGTGTGCGTGTGTGTGCGTGTGTGTGTGTGTGTGTGTGTGTGTGTGTGTGTGTGTGTGTGTGTGTGTGTGTGTGTGTGTGTTTGTTTTTGTGCCAGTGCATGTATAGTGGGGGAGTGGAGGGGCTCCTTGCCCTCAATTACCTTCTTTCATTAGGCAGAATCTTAGTTAGGTCATATGTAATTAAGCACTAATCAGTTAATGTAGAGATAATTTGGTCCAGCAATAAATGATAAAAGCACAATCGTACCTCTCTCTAGTCTCTTCTGTGTGCTGACTGGTTGTTAATCGAGTTAGTCCCACTAAGCTACTGACTGCTTTTAAGGGGAAACTTGAGGTGGTATTCAAATATTTGGAGAAAAATGGACAGGGCATCAGGGAACTTCCCCTACCTTTTTATATGGGGATGCTATTTGCAGTAGCACTTCTGACTTCTGGTCTGAGTGGCAGGGTGGTTCAGAGAAGCTGGGAGAAGAAATTTAGTCGTTTGAAAGTAACAGTGTGTTAGATTCATGCAAAAAATGTGAATAATTTATGATATAAGGAGAAAAGGAGATGAGGAATGAAGACATTATATTCAAGAAGCAAAACAAGGTAAAGGCGGGAGAGCCTTTAAAGGAAAGAGCCATAAGCAATAATGATGTGAAGTTAGTCGTGCCTTCTCAAGAGTGTTCTGTGGCAGAAAAAGAAAAAAATGGTTGTACCTGTGATGTATTCCAAGGATTTCATTCAGCAGAGCCTTTTTAGGGAAAAAGATTCAATACAAGTGTGTGTTGTTACAACCCTCCATTCAGAAGGGTTGCAGGATGATTTACTTATGGACTTGGCGAATGTGAGTGAACAAAAAGTGGAAAGTATATTTCTTGCCATGGAATTATGGACAGAATACAGCAAAAAATGGTCAACAAGTCGAATCTATGGCAAATAAGTTGTATGTAGAAACGGTAAAGATAAGAGAGCAAAAAGAAAATGAAAGGAAGAGAGACACTACTGTTAAAAAAATTGTTTACAGTAAAAATGCAAAAAGAGAAGATACTGAACTACAGATATAAGGTATGAGACAAAATAATTAAACTTTAGGAACTAAAGCAAATGAGGTAAGAGCATTTATTATTTTAAATTTAAAGATGGTCTGAGTTCTGATGAAGTTCCATGAAAATAGTTGGAACAAAAGCACTAAATTGTTTTAAATTTTTTTATTAAATGTTGGTGAATTAAATACCCTGGTTGGTTGCGTTGCATCACAGGAATTTGTGTTTATTATAGTGATATGATTATTTTGGAAGATTCCACATTTTTAACTAAAGAATAAAGATATCAAACTGAAATATGGTGGGAAACAATGTGGTCTGGAATTTAGGCAAAGAGACTTGTTCAGGGATAATTAGATTTCATAAGGATACTATAAAAGTTTTAGATACTATTATGGGCAAAATTACTATTCTTGATATCAGATGGAAAGGACAGATTTTGAGAATAGTTGAAATTTCTGCATATGTAACAAAAACAGAGAGAGAAGACATGTTTAAGACATGTCTAAAAATTTAACTTAGTATGTCACCTCAAATATGCAGATAATTGTGGTAAGTGACTTTATCTGGAATTTATGGCATCAGAGAAAGAAAGACTAAGATGTCAAAAAAGTACAATTTATTGTAAAATATGGACAACTGCGAATCTGGGATAAAAGCATGTGGATATATACAGTAGCTCAGGAGAATATAGAATGGAAATAGGTTATTTTTTTATTTTCATTAGGAATATCAATATTAGAAGAAGGAGTTTTAACAACAGGTTTTCCTGATCATAGAGCTATTTCGATTTGATTAAAGGGGAACGGTGAATATTTAAGAATAGGAAAAGTGATTAAAAGAATAAATTAAATTAAATGGGAAGAGATAGGAAATGATAACATATTAGAACTCTGGAAAGATCATATAGAAATGAAAGTTTTTTTTAAAAGGATTGGTCAGAATGTTGGTTATATTTTAAACAAAAGTATAAAAATGCTTTATACAATGTGATCAGGAAAACAGAAGGGAAGAAAAAATGAAGTAGAGAAAATTAAGTAGTGAGAAGTTTGATAGTCTAGGAAAAATTATGCAAATATTTTTGTTAAAGAACAGGAAGTTTATAATTTGAATAAAGTCAAGATGAAACATTTATTATATAAGCAAAATATGTTTTTACATGGGGGAAAAAAAAGAAATTGCACCTTATTTGAGTAAGATAATTAAAGGAGAACCACACCCACAGGCTCAAAAACATGTTTATTTCATCACAGTTTGGTGTTTCCTAATTTCTCAGTCTGACCACATGGGGTCTGGCATCTTGAAATAATTCTGATTGCTTAGTCTGCCTCTAGGTATTCCACAATGCAGTGCTTGTCTGTAAAAAATGCATCACACAGGCTTCTTTTCTTCCCAAGGCTCCTGTCACTGCATTGATTTTACATGCATACATTGCTGTCTTTCAGTCATAGTTTTAAATAACATTTCATGCCGTTCAGTGACTACTTAAAACACAAACAGTACAAATGCCACAGAAAAGACTTTCAAAGTGCTTTTTAGTGCTGCTTCTTTTTAGAATGGCTAAACTGCAGTCTTTTGTGAATCCTGAATTGTAATAGTTTGACTCATCTCCCACCCCCCTTCACATCTAACTTCCCTAGCTATCAAAGTACTAAGGGTAATTTGAGCTGTTACCTGCTGTGATTGACAGCTCACAGCAGAAGACTTGACTCATGTACTGTTTCCTTGTTCTAGATTTTACTTTCTGCATGGGTAGGGGAAGGACCAGGGAGCTGTGACATCACAGCTTGGGTGGGTTTTATGATAGTAATGGTGATGTCAGTTTGGGAAGGGAAATGCCCAGAAAACTACCTGTATTCAGTGGCCTTGAGATCATCAGTGAATAGGAGACTGCAGCAAGGGTGGGACAAAAGTTTTTTGAAAGTGAAACCAGCACAGTACAGTAAGGCACTGTTCTAGTGGAGAGAAACATTCAATTTAAAATATTTTAAATGCTGTATTTTTGTTTATTCATAGAAAAAACAGTAAATAGGGAGAAAAAAAGATAGAGAAGTTGAGCATTTAATAATAGAATCTCATTGTCCTTTAAAGAAAGAAAATCGTATAATGGGTCAAATGAAGGATACAGATGGTATAATATATAATATACAGAATAAAATGATGGCAATTGTAGAAAACTATATAAAAGATTTATTTAAAGGACAAAGTATACAAACGTATAATTAATGTTGAGTCTTTTTCAGATCAAGATAGTGAGGAGATGGAAAGGAATATTGTCATGGAAGAACTAGAAAATTTATTAAAGGTAGGTAATTTGGAATATGCAGCTGATCTGGAGAGAATAGAATATAGGATGTATAAAAGTAAGAGACAATCACAATAAAATATATTTTTAGTGGTGTGAAATGAATGGTTAAACAAAGGATTTCAATATAATGACCTGTTTAGTGGAGGCCCTGTCCCTCTACTCAGCCTCCTACAGACTCCTCAGAGGTGCTCCTTGTCTGGCATATAAAGCAATCTCAGACCTCACCCTGATGTGACTGCTGCATATCCGCAAATCAAGCTCCACTCATGTAACCCACACACGCGACCGCAATCTGGTCTGTGACATCAATAGGACTTGTTGGCGGGACAGATTTGTGTCCCTGAGACTCATCCTTTTGGGGAATAGACTCCATCTCCATGTCAAGTAGAGTACCAAATTAACCCTTTTTAAGTGCAACCTGGATAACTGGATGGGGAACAGAAAATACATCCCTGGGATTCCACCTGTGTCCCTGCTGGAAATTGGCATAGGATGCTGACTTGTTAGAATATGGGCTAAATTCTTGGCTAGGCTTATAAGGGCCTCAGGGCCAATAGCCTAGTAACTTTCTATGATCCTATAATCCTATGATATTGAAAAAAGGTTCTGAAAAGGAAGTCCAGAGTTAGGGACTGATGGTTTTAAACAATACAGATTATAAAATATTTATGAAGATTCTACAAATACGAATGGAAAGTAAAATAAATACAGTTATAAATAGATATTTACATGGTATAAAAGGAAAAAAAGTGCAAGAATTGCTCTTAATTACTCAAGAATTGGTAGATGATGTGGTATATAGAAACAATCAAGTTAAAATTATGGTAGGTGATCTATGTAAAGCATTTAATTCTATTCAGCATAATGTGTTATGGGCGATACTGAAACCATGTCATATAAGCAACAAGATTAGAATGGTATGTATGACAGCATATAAATTCAATATAGCAAGGGCTTTGGTTAATGATTGGTTAAGTGAAAAAATAGTGATTCATAGTGATATAAGACAAGGGTGTCCCCTGAGTAGTATAATATTTTCTTTAGTAATGAATGTGCTATCTACATATATAAATAAAGAGATGTGAAAGATGAGTTATATATCTAATGAAGGGGTAGTTGTGCCAATCTTGTTATCTTATGCAGATGATATATTTTCTGCAAAAAATAGCTTTGTAATGAGTAAAATAATAAAACCTTTGCAGGATTATTTAAATGTAATAGGCTTATATATAAATAAAGAAAAAATCCAAGGATTAGGTTTTGGTGGTATGTTGGGAGGTGTTAAGTTTAATTTGACAAACATAAATGTACTTGGTATATGTTTCAGAAAACAAGAAAATACACAACAATTATGGAATGAAAAAGTAGTAATTATGAAAAATATATGTAGGTTTTGGAAAACATTTAGATTGTCTTTAGAAAGAAAATGTATTTCATTAATTCTATTCTTTTAGCAAGAATGTAATATTAAGCAAGTATCTTTAGTATCCCTGTTTTGTCTGAAAAGGAATTTTTCAATATTATATTTTCCTTTATTTGGGGCTATAGATTGAATCCAGCAAGGGGATGTGTATTGTATGTTAATAGAGAAAAATTGGTGTTGGGACAGATTAATCCTATAGTTTATGCAGTATCATAACACTTACATAAAATATTACAATGTTTAAAGCATAATGATAATTCATTATTAACACAAATATTGAAGTTTAAATATAAAGAGGAATGGTTGTATATTTTGAATAATAAAAGAAAGAAGTCATGGACCAACTATGAAATAAATAATTATCAAGAGAAAATCATGTCATGGAAAATAAAACTTGATGAATCAGAAGACGATAGATGAAAGTGGTATAACAATATAATGGACAACTATTTTTGTGTATACCCATGAAAGCAACTGTCAAGAGACAAAACTTCAGCAATACAGGCTAGAATGGGAAGGTGTAAGGAAATGGTTGAATGTCAAGATTTTTTATGCCCACTCAAAAGCTTCCAGTAAAAGCAAATATGCTGTATAAGATGAAAAAAATATATATGTATTTCTGGCCAAGAACTAGTGAGCACATGCTTTTAGGATGCAGACGAAACAAATTTTTAAGGAAGAAGGTTGTTAATATGAAGTATTTATTAGATATTTAGAAGGAATTTCACATGTAAATTAATAGAGTATGGATATGATTGAGTATGGTTATTATAAAAGAAAATATAGAAATTATGTAATAAAAATTGATAATAAAAGTTTTGTTTAATACGGTTGATTTGGAATCTAAGAGTAAAGGAAATTTTATTGAAAGAAAAATGTGATTTTTATTTATTTTTTATTTATTTATTGTCATTTGTTAACCAGGTTGGTCCAACTTGGCCATTGGCCCCTTTTTAGTGGAGACCCGAGGAGAAAAGCTCCAATTACAAATTACAGTAATAGAAAAAGAAAGTACAGTCTTAGAAAAAAGAAAATTACATCTCAAAATAGTTAATACAGCAATAGAATAATATCACAATAAAAATATTTTATTTAAAAAAAATAAATTAATGTACGGTATACATATGATGGCGAGTAAACTAGTGGAAAACATAGGAGTTATAGGTTCATAGTTTAGTACTAAGCTAACTGCCCTTGCAAGCCATTTTTAGCCTAGCCAATTATGCCTTGTGAGACTCAAACCCTGCACCTTGTGTTTGTAAGGCAAACACCTTAGCCATTAAGCCACCCTCCCAACTCATAGAGGGGGCTGGAGGAGGAAGCTAGGGGAAAACAAAGTAGTTATTTATACATAGAGGGAGCTGGAGGAGTTTTAGCTACAATGTTAAAAAAATAAGATTTTGGCTACGGAAAATTGAATAGGCTTCTCACAATAAAAATGTTTTTTGTTTATCAATGAGGTAATGAGAAAAAGTTATTTATGTAAATAATTTACATATTGTAAATATGTATATAAGGTTCTTGCAGATTATGTGTTTTTTATAAATAAAGGACCCCTACTGTTTGAAGGACTCTGTGTGAGGCGATCACTAGGCGACAATTGAGGGTTATTATCTGTGATCTCTGAATCTAAGATGGAGGCTGTGAGTGGATATGAGCTGGAGCAGGAGAAATCACAAGCTGTAATTCGGAAGGAAAATGATGCTTTGGAGGTGAATATTGTTTCATCAGGTGGTCTGGATTACTCTTGTTTTTTAAAAAACAATGAAAGAAACAGAACCAGAAGAAATGGAGGACATGCAGTGGAGTGTGGTGATGGACAAAATATTTGACAGTGAGGAGATGACATAAAGACAGAAGGATGCTCTAAAAGGTGGTATGGATACAGAGGTGGCACATCTGGCCAGTAGAGTAACTGGCGTTAAGGGAATGTTCTGTGTTGCACTGCAGGAGATGGAGCAATGAACAGTAAACAGAGAGAGATAGAGAGAGAGAGACTGACAGCAGTGTTTCCAAACTGAAGACTTATGCACCACAATTGCCATAGCCGGATCCAGCACTAGGCAATATAGGCAGTCGCCTAGGGCCAGGAGGCATAAATACTAATTAATAAAAAAAATTCTTAGCATTGAGGAAGCGGCGTCTTCTCCTTTAAGGAGTGCCATGCTTGCATTGCATGCATGCACGCCACCACAGATGTAGAGGCATTCCACACGTGTGCAGAATTGAAAATAGTCATTCTGGTAAGAGAGAAAGTAAGGTAAGTGTGTGTGTGTGTGTGTGTGCGTGTGTGTGTGTGTGTGTGTGTGTGTGTGTGTGTGTGTGTGTGTGTGTGTGTGTGTGTGTGTGTGTGTGTGTGTGTGCGTGTGTGTGTGTGTGTGTGTGTGTGTGTGTGTGTGTGTGTGTGTGCGAGCATGGGTGTGTGTGTGTGTGTGTGTGTGTGTGTGTGTGTGTGCGTGTGTGTGTGTGTGAGAGAGATGTCCCATCTTGATCTTTGACACCTGTTTCGGTAGCCCGTTTCTTCATTATTAGTATGTTGGGGGCATCTTTCCCGGACTGTGCTTTGTGGAATTTTACCTGCAGATTGATTAATTTGCACTTCTACAGATTTACATTTGAGATTTGCTGCACTAGTATTATTTGTGACTGTGTATACAATATGGACTTGATACACATTTGAACATGGGACAGTTTTATGTTCTATACATGTTTAAAACTGTTTTACTTTGTATGTCTGGGCTGTTGACTTAAACTTTTCAGTCATTCAGAGACAGCATCTAATTTGTATTTGTTTATTTTTATAGCTCAGGTATATATTTTAACCTTATTTGTTTTTATTGCTGTATAATTATTTCCCTTTTTCACTTACAGTGCCACTTTTGTTTGTACATTGCTTCATCCCATCAGTACTTTAATAAAACTGATCTGCTTCCATTTTTTCACTCTCTTCCCAGACATTCAGTTGCTCATTAAAAGCATATAGATAATGTATAATTTTTGTTACAACTAATGGTATAGTCTTGTTTCTTAGAGGTCAGAAACTGTAACTGTAAACTGTAACACAGTCTAATAATAGCCTGATTAATATTGTTAAGGCAAACAGCTTCTGACTTCTTGTTCTGAGTGCATCTGCCTGTATTTTTGCTCACTATGTCCCTGGAGTGGTTACTGTTTAGACTTTCAACTCTGAATTAACAGCCTAAAAACATAAAGTATTTAATGAGCATGTTTTGTTTTGCAAACAATGCACCAATGCAGTTGTTTTGCAATACCTCATGCCTGCCATGTTCACATATACCAGTGTTTGTCAGCATCCTTTTCTGCAGCTTGAGAACTGACTGCCTAAATTGTTAAGAACACATTGATAATGTCGTGAAGAATTACTGTCTCCATTTTTCTGTGCCTCTGTATCCTGTTTTTATTAACTGCACATCTTAAAGGGTTATTGCTGCATACCACCCTCAATTGCTAGTCTGTGTTTAGCACTGATAAATACTTGTATCAGATTAGCGGTGATACTTTGTCAAATGTACATGGGTTTTGCCCTGCTTGTAAAGTAGTTTACAAATTAGGCCTCGTCAAGAGATGAGTTAACATATTTCAAAATGAAGCACATAGTTTAACATTAACTATTATCTTATTATCTTTAGTCCTCATATTTTTCAGCTCTTTCACACTGAGGGAACTGATACGGTACATACTGAATTTTTCCCTGCCATATCTCAGGTTGGGCATGCCCATTCCTCTCTGCCACTACAGTCAAACTTGTGAGCTTGTACATGAACATAGGTTATCTGGGCAATATAAAGGCCATCCATTTGCAGGACTTATCTGATATGTCACATTCTGAATGTTCAGAAACTGGTTAAGATTTCACTGGTAAGCAGTCTTATATTAAAGACTCTTTTGTGCAATTACTGTATCTGTTCCCTAATAACTACTGCAGAACTCCATAGAAATCACAGTAACCTTAATAAAACCAGCATGGAAGAATGTAAACTGTAAGATACAGAAACTTGGAATCTGCCAGCCATTAATCACTGGATTCACCTACTTTGTACAGTCATTTCTAACTTATCTGTCTTTGCAGATTTTGGTGGCATTCCCTCTTCTGTAACTGTTTTGCAATGCTCCTGGTTGCCTGTCCAATGCAGGCTAGGACTTGGCCATCTTTTGATCTTCATTCCTGCTGACAGACTATTCCTGCTTTCAGCAGAATGTTAATGATGGGTAGAAAACCTTCACTGATCACTTGTTTTCTCTTTACAGCTCTTCACCCCCATGCTCAGCTTCTTTGCCTGATCTTTGGCTCTTTGGTTTACATGTGAGATTCCTTTTGTGATGTGCTCCATAATGAGGAAAATCTAAGTCTTTGTAGAGTGCAAATAAAGTTTTACAAATGTGTGACAATAAGGTAATTGACATCTGTGTGTGTTATTTTATGATAATCAGTTTATTTTTGCATTGGGGACTGAATGTATCATGAAAAGTCATCGGCACCTGTTAAACCTGTTGGGTTCTCTGCCTATTTGTAAATTGTTCTCCTGATGTTCAAAGCAAGCTACTAAAGATTTGCTATTGTTTCTCTTACATGTTTTCTTTTCTAAAAATATAAATTCCCTGTTTATACCTCCTTTTTTTGGGGGGGGGGGTTAAGCAGTTCAAGGATTAGTCGATCTATGTGTATAATTAGCTAGTAGTACAGTTGCAGTACTTTTCCCTTCCTGCTGAATATGCTGCAGTTTGTGTAGTCATGCATTAGTAATGGCTGCATTCTGCTTAGTGGTCAAACACTGCATTTTGAGGTGATCTGACATTTCAACCATGTGGTCACATTGCTGTTTTGTGACTGTTTAAGATTTTGTGCATAGCACTGTATCCCATCTTCTATGGTATTGTCAGTGCTGGTATTTCCAAGGTATGTTTACACATTTTGTCAGATAGTTTTTGTTTTAGATGCTGTTGTAATCTGCAGAAAAGCATAACCCCTGTCCATTTCTCTGGCAGTGACAAATTTCCTTAAAGGCAGAGGTACATGGTATCCCAGTAGACACTCTTCCATGATTTGTAATGGCATCCTTTACTCTCCCATCTGCTTTCCTTTACTGGTATTCTGCTCTCAGTTGTGCTGCATGCTATGTTACATGAGCATTGGTCTTTAATAAAATATCTGTACAAGGTGGTTTCAGTGTAATTTCCTCACCTGTTTCTGTGGTCGCCTGGTCATAGTCTGTTATGCTGTTCTGCACAACTTCTCCAAACAGGTAAATGGGGAGAACAAATAGTAATGAAACCTATGTCTGGAGTTAGATTTAGTAAATATGGGAGGAGGAAAAGGTCAAGATAGATAACTAAGGGGGAGGAGTTGATGTATATTGTGGTGCGTGTGGATACCAGTGACCTGTCAGAATACGCAGATGAGATAGTGGCAAATAGGGTCAGTATGGTGGCAAAGAAATGGCAAGGATATGGAGCTACCACTCAAAGCATTACCTATGCCAGCAGCTAACATGTTAAAGAAGGACAGGATTATAGAGTGTGACCAGGGAGGAAGTTACAATTAGTGGGGATCAAAGCTACCCATATTGGTAAGGAACAAGTCCAGAATTGTATCACCCATGGTTGGGATGCAGAGTAATTACTCCAGAGAGGTTTTTATTAATGAAGTCATAAATGTCTGGGCATACATCATTATGGCTGTAAAAGATTCGCAATTTATGGAAGGATAGTTGAAGTCTCCTGTGCGAATGGTGTTTGGTTTAACACATAAGGTCTCCATGCTAGTTATGCAGGAGGTATGAGCTGAGGGGGGATATAGAGAGGGTCCTGTAGTTTGTTATGATCTGGTAAGATGGATTCTTAATAGTATGTTGGATGTGAAGGAGTTCCAGGTCATTACCTGTAGATGAATTTTTTTTTAAATATGAAGACACTGTTGGTTTTAGTGAATTTGGCTAACATATGCTGTAGAATTTAAAAGCAGTGTTAGTAGCATAATTGCCTTTGGTGCACAACCCTGTGGATTTTACTGTCACACCAAAATAGGTAAGCTGGTAATATAGCAATAGGGAGTGCTGGTATTGCAGTGCCCTTTTGATTACTGATTCCATTTTAAGGGGGGGATAGGGGTTCTGCACTGCTGAGTATGCCCTCCTTTGTACTAGATGCCTAGTAACTATGAACTTGTCGGTTTGTCATTTATTTCCTATTGCAATATTACCAGCTTACCTATTTTTTTTAAAGTAACATTGGCAATTCAATTCTTCAAGGGCAGCAGGCACTGAATTTGTAGATGAAACACTGAAATGTAAAGTTGTTTGCCAGTAAAAAACCTCTTCATTAGTTACAGATTTTTTTTATGTAGAATTATTCTTTACTTTTACTTCTGCAGAGATTGTGTATATTGACTGATATTGGTGGATTATAACGACAGAAGTCTGAGTGGCCTTTTATGGTTGAAAATTTCTTAAATGGGTAGTTTTGTCATCATTAGTGCATACATTTTGTTTCATTGCTTACTGAAAAAATGTTCAAAACTAGAAATTTAAAGCACATTCTAACAATTTGCTGTTGTATTATACAAGGAATATAATTTAATACAAACCGGAAGGTGAATCAAAAAACACATACATGTATGCATGGCCATAAAATGTGAAGGAGCCTATGGTTTGAAAACAGCCCAAAGGTAAACTTAATCCCTCACTGGCCAGATGCATTTGCTTTGAATCTTTTGAGTTTTAATGACATTTCAATGAATGTGAGTTTCAAGGGCAGAGAAGTATATCGGTCATGCTAATTCTATTGTCATTGCGAGACTGTATTGTTTGTTTAGAAAATGGCTATCAGTGTTTGTGCTATTTTATTTCAATAATGTAATCATTGTAGAAGTAAATAAGAAAGCAGTATGCACACTGATGGGTTTGAACTGTGTTTATGGTACATTGTTTATGATAACTGGGGAGAAATAGCCAAGTAATGAAACACTGAAATGGCTGGGGAGGGGGCTGCTTGGGGGGGGGTGCCACAAGAGGGCCTACTCTGAGGGCCTGATCTATTACTCTGCCTAGGGCCCCATTTGACCTTCATATGGCTCTGACAGTAGGAGGTTCCATTGATAGACTGCAGAAAGAAAAGGATGTGCTGGTACAGAGGAGACAGAATGGACTTATTAAGAGCTGAAGGAAAATGCTTGTTGTGCATAAAAAAACAAAGTATGAACAGCACATACACAGGTACTGTGTTTTAAACAATGTTGGCATGCCCTTAGCATTCCGTTTGTCTGATATTAGGGCATTAATACATATATGAACTAAACCTCTCTTTGAAATAACTTTTGAGACATTTGCATTAGCAGAACAATTGCTAATGAATGTGAAAGGGGAAACAAGAATGACCTTGGAAGGACAATGTTTATAAATGTTTAAATGTGCAGTTAAAAAGAAAACTGTAGTTACAATTTAGAGTGACTGACATAGAAGGAAATGGGTTAAAACAATTTTTTCTAAGCATATGTAAGGACGTAAATGATACTAAAAGTTGTGGATGAGAGAAAAGTATGGACTGGAGGATAAAAAGTTTATGTAACTTTAAAACCAGACAATAACAAGTTGCAACATGCACCTCATGTGATAGTAATTAATGAGGAAAAAAATAATGTTAAGTACTGGAGGCAGCCAAAAACATGTTTTTTTCCCCTGTGGGGATGAATCACATTTAATCCAGGATTGTTGAAACATTCCAGAAAAAAGCGATATGTCAGATTGTAGGAAATGTGGAAGTGAGGAACATTTTTGGTTGGATTGTCCACTAATTAATGAGGAAAGACAAGTGAAGAAAATGAGGGTGAAAAACAAATTCTTATGCAAGAAAAGGTGGAACAGAATGATGAAAGGATGCAGGTGGTGGGTGGAGAGAGGGGTAAGGAACTACAAGGTAAAATGTAAAAAAAAGATGCAGTAAGTGAAGTCTGCAAACTGATACATGAAAAAGAAGCAAATACAGAGATGGAAAACAGGTTTGGGATATTAAATACAAAGGAGGAAGAAGAAGGAGATATGAGCTCTGAGTCAGAAAAAAGGAAGAAGGATGAGGAGGAGAAAAGGGAGGGCAAAAGATGAACTGAAAAAAAGTATAACGTGACTAAATGTGAGTAGCATGGAAAGTGATGGTCTTTAGGGTAAAAAAGGATGCAGGGAGTCTCTTTACTACTTGTAAGATGTACAGATAAAAGGAAAAGGGTGGACATTGAGATGATGTGGAAAAACATGTGGTGTGGATTATAGGGAGTGATGCATGCTCAGATACTGCAATATTACTAAAAATGAAGAGATTCAAATATTAGGTATGACGGTGGTAGCAGGAAGAGTTTTAGTGAGCGATGTCAGAAAAGGCAGATGGCGTTAGAGTACTAGTAATGTATGGGTATACAAATGTACATGAAAAAAATATATGAGGAAATTCAAAATTATGTGATAGTAAATACATCTATTGTGGTGACGGGAGACTTTAAATGTAATTTAAGAAAGGTGAAAAGGACAATAGCACTAGATGTAAAGATGCTGAGAGAGGTTGTACATAATGGCTGTTTCTGAACAGATAGAGGGAGAGAATATACCTAAGAGGAGATTACTTAAATCATAGATTGACTATATGTTTCTTTACAGACGACGTGAAAGAAATAAAATATGGAATTAGAATAGCAAAGCTTTTAGATCATACACCTGTATGGGCAATAATAGGAGAAAATGAAAGTATATATAACAATGAAAGGAAAGGGCTTAAAAGACTGACAGTTACGTTGCAGGAATAGACTGTCTTAAAAAAAGAAAGAGGGCAACTGAAGGAAGATCAACTGACAATAAAGCCATTTTATGGCAGTTTGGCAAAGTGGTAGATAGTGTATAATGAAAAGTTTACAAAATTAGAGAGAGAGAGAGAGCAACAGAAGGAAACAAAAATAAATTTGTGAAAGAATAGCAGGAGAGTGGGGCAGGGGGAAGCCTAGAATAAGAAGAAGGAGAAAAGAAACTATGTAAAATATAATAAAGAAAAAAATAGAAATAATGATATTTAGACAAAATTATTATTTGAAAGGGAGAAAACAGTTTCTTCATTTTTAGGTGAGAAATTGAGATATAAGAAGAGAAAAAAATTAATGGATTAAAATGTAAAATGGCATTACCGATACAGTTGAAAGGTATGTTTAGAATATCTATGTGAAAAAGAATGTTACAGGGGGTGTATAGAAAGAAAAGAATATGGAAAAGGAGGTAGTAGAAGAAATACAAATGCAAATTGAGAGAAAAGAGTTAGAGGATGCTGTAAAGAATGGTAAAGAAGAATCTGCAGCAGAGCCAGATGGATTGGGGTATATTTTTTTAAAAGAAATGTTTAATAATGAAAAGAATGTTTTTGTTTTGGACATATTGAATGAATGGATGGAGGAAAGTATGAAAGAAGACATTTGTAAGGGGGTTATAAAATGTATATGGAAAAAGGGGGGAAGGGATGAAATAAAAAAATGGAGAACAATTAATTTGGAAATACTGACTATAAACTATTTATGAACATTATTTAGAAAAGAATGCTGGATATCATGAAAGAAGAACTCGACAAATGGGTATAGAGGGTTAAAGGTGAATGAGTAAATTAAATGCTAATGATGGTTAAAGGAGTGGCTGTGTGTACAGATAAAGAGAAGAGAGTAGGAAAAATAACAGCATATGATATGGCTGAGGAATTAGGTACTACTGATCAGGGGAAATGAACATTTAAAAAAATACAAGGTATGGATGAATCTAAAAGCAAACTACAGAGAGAGAAGTCGAAACACACCTGTGATTTTCAGTTTAAGAAAGAACAATTAATCAAGTCAAATGTAATTAAAGAGTGAAGGAAATAAAAAAAATAAAGAAATAAAAAAAAATGTTTATATTCCCTAGCAGAAACATGATTGAATTCAGGAATGATCTGAGAAAATATACTCTATAACAGAATGACTTCAGTAAAAAAACTATAACCCTACAACAGAGATGTCTTGACTCATGTAATACATCAAAGCAGGCAGGATAATGGCATCCATTTGGTAGTAACAGGCTATCAATAAACTCTGGCAGAGCAGAATCAAGCACTGCAAGAATCAAACAAGCATATCGAAAAGAATGCCCTCCTAGCAGTTTCAGTGACTACAATTTTCAAATAATTTAATAAATAAAAATAAACAAGCAAATTGATTAAATATTTTTAATTATGTGGCAGAACATTGTACTGCCTCCAGATTTTGCTAAACAAATCAATTAATTTTATTTTGACAGAGAATTTTGTGAATTGTTTTTTTGTCTGTCCTGTGAATTCTGAAATGCTGTTGCTGTTTTTGTTTTGAATTTAGTTCCTCTTCATAAAAGCCATCCCCACAATCCACCACCATTTCTGTAAAATCATACTACCTAATTTTTTTGTGCCATTTGTGTTGTGCCTTCACATTGTATACTTATGTCTGCATGTACTTTTAAGAACTTATACATATGGGGTGTCTAGATTCCTCTGAGTGTAGTTTAACGTTTCTGTCTGGTTTCCCTTCTGTCTCCTTTCTTCAGGACTAGAGATGCCAATCTTGTATTACATTCCCATATTGTAGATCAGTACCAGATGACAGAGTGGTCTACAGTCAGACAGGCACACTTGTCAAGAATAATGCTGAAGATCGCCGAGAACTGCAAAAAATGTTTGTGGTATTATTGCTCATGATGGCGAATAGTACGGGATTGTGCCCCATGACTCATGTGCCAGTATGATCATAAATGTGTCAGTTTGTCATCTGAGTGAATGACATAGCTAATCTTCACTATTACAATATCTATTTTTTAGTCATTGTTAAAGTGTGAGGTTTCACTAGAATGTGATTGTTGTACAAACGGAAGCAGGAGAACTCTTAGTCTGAGTAAATGGCTTTAGGTACCCAGTGCACACATGGAAACAGTGAGCCTGAGAACCAAGTGCACCATGTAAAGTATGAATATTCATCATTGCCTTATCCAATCATGCTTTTAATGACTTACGATACCATGTCATGGTGTTTCCTCTAAAGTTAGTATTTTTATGCTCTATTTCTGGAAATGAGTGATTAACACAACTGATGATTATCTGTCAGACAAAGAAGGGGTACACTGATTGTTAACATTATTCGGTCAAATGAATGTTAATGCTTTTAGAGCAGCATAACAACTAGGGTTATTACCTTTCTGGTTTGGTTACCTTAGCTGAGTTTTCTTGACCAAGACTGCTACATTAAACAGCTATCCCGATTTTCCCTGTGAGATTGAAGAAACAGGTAAGGAGGCTTTAGAACTCTGATAATATATTATATTTGTGTGTTATTTTCTTTGCATGCAAGATCAAACAGATTGCATCTGATGTTATGCCCTAAATGGAGTGCACAATGAAAATCCTGTGAAGGGACTATTAGCTAATCATATAAAATAGCAGTGAAAAGGAACCAGACATTTTTTAACCTGGCAAATTGCTACAATGAACGGTGGCAGACAACTGCTGACACCAAGGTGTTCATCATTTATGCTGCTCTGTGAGTTCCTTCATTACATCCTACTTCCTTGTTCCCCAATAAACCTCCTTTACTCTTTGTTTGAATATCACTGATGTGCAAGTGCATTTAGCAGACTGTGACTGTCATGCATTTTAAGTTTATTGAGCTGTGTTCTAGTGCAAACTGATGGGACAGACCGTACAATAGCTTATAAAGTCTGTCAGACTGCAGTTAAAAGTCACTGTGAATCTAGGCTTAACTTTTCTGAGAGGCACTTCACAACTTTTAAAACCATCCCTTAAAATCTCAAGATGGGTTCACTAGCTTAGGCTGTTTATCATTTATGAGCTCATAAATTAGAAAGTATAATTGCGGCACAAATGCTTGATTTTTTTTTAAAAGCCACATAAAGATGTCTTAAATCACATTAATGAAAGAAGTCTAAAGTACTATACATCACTTTAGACCAACATAAGCATCATAACTGTTTTACCTGGAAATGGAACACAGATGAAAATTTAGCTTACACTCTGACATAGACAATATACAACAACAACAAGGAACAGCTTTGGACTGTCTTGCAACTTAGTATCCTATGGAAATGATGTACCATGCACTTCTACTAGCCAAATATGGTTCAGCAAAGGTAAAGTAATCCCTAAAGTGGAAAAGCATTAAACATGTGATCATCTCTCATTTCCCAGCTCAAGTTAGGTGCTTGAAATTTAAAGACTACCTCGCCCTTAAACAACTGCTTTCATAAATTAAATTGTATAGCCAAGTTCTTATAACCTCCATCTATCCAGAGATTGCAAACCTACCGGAGATGTTTACAAGGTTTATATAAGGCTGCCAGTAGCTGATGTTAATGGTAGAAAATCAGTAGACAATTGCCTGCCATCTTATGTAGGACACAACAGCTTCACAGGGTTACAGATGTCTGGCTTACATTAATGCTAGCTCCTTCCAGCACATATCATATACAGCATTTATTGAATATAGAACCAGACCTAGATGAGACATAAGAAATATATAGAAAAATAAACAAAAGACCAAACCATTCTTTTTCCTTACCTAATGACAGAATGAAAATAAATCCTACTGTTGCCTCTGTCACAAATGAATCTATATTAAAATTGAATGATATGAGAAGGGGATGAAAAGCTTGCCTATCCTGTCATTATGTATAGTCAAGACTGTATGTCCCCTCCATTCTTGTCCAGCTTCTCACCTCCTTTCCACCTGCGCCATGTCCTCCTGAATGCCTCCTGGATTTCCTCTCATTGACCCATGATGGTAAGGCTGTTCTTTCTGTTCAAGATGAGGTGATACCTTTATATCTTCTCAGAATGCCAGGCTTGTGTTTGACGTACAAGTGATTGATTCTCATGTGACTCATCTTTAGTCTGTGAATGCTGGCGTCTAGCTAATCTAGAGGACTGAGATTGCGCTCAACCAGGGATTTCTCTATTCCCTAAAATGGTGAAGCCTTAGAATTTGCACACACACACACACACACACACACACACACACACACACACACACACACACACACACACACACACACACACACACATTTCTCCATTCCCTAAAATGGTGAGGCCTTAGAATATGTGCACGCACGCACGCGCGCACACACACACACACACACACACACACACACACACACACACACACACACACACACACACACACACATTTCTCCATTCCCTAAAATGGTGAGGCCTTAGAATATGTGCACGCATGCACGCGCGCGCACATACACACACACACACACACACACACACACACACACACACACAATCACACACACCTCTTTCTCTCTCTCTCTCTCTATATATATATATATATATATATATATATATATATATATATATATGGATCTACTTCATTTAATCGAACAACCAGAGTATCTAAACACGAAATGTCAAAACAACAACGAAAGTTTAGATTGTCGAACTGTCATAAGGTCAAAAGTCTAAACATTGCACCTCATAATATCACACTTCATAACATCTAAAATCTGGCAGTATAGCTTTATTTACAAAAAGTTGCAACTCAACACCAACAACAGTGAAGTAATGCTTTCAAATCCCAAATCTCAGCTTGATAAAGTGCAGACTCACATATGCAGTGTCACCCATAATCAGAATGCTCTTTCCATACACCAGTAACTCACATCTTTCATATCCTACTGATAGCTTTCAGGAACTCCACAGGACCATACACAGACTTATTCTGCAATATACTGTCAAAGTGACTATGTAGCTGCCATAACTTCCTTTTCTTAGGGGATGGGGGGAGACCGTAGACGTATGAACCCATAGGTCCTTTGTTCTGTTCTGTTCCCTGACTAGAGCTGAGATTAAAACAGATAAGTTGCTCACCTTAGTACCGATCAGACATTTAAAGTGTCTGTGCCATCCCTCTACTGAATTTTGTGTGCATGGCAAAAGCAGGGCATTCAACTCTGACACATTCTAGAATGACACTGGAAAAAGGGGTGGAAATCTGGAGAATGACAGTTCTCGTACTAAATCCTCTCACCTTACCCAACAGGTACTGATCACTGAAGTACCTAATCAGTTCTTTGCCCTCCACAGGGAATGTGTCCCGTAGCAAATAAAATGCAGGCAGGACCTTGTCTTCAGGCAGAAAAGCAAGGGTGACTAAGCTTTTCACCACTAGCTGGAAATTCAGGCAACTATTGTACAATACAGACAGACCAAGACCTTGAACCTTTCTACCACACATTCTGTCCAAAGTGCAAAAAGCACCTCTTTGACACTGCCCCATTCACATTTAGTTTCACAGTCTTTATGGTGGCATCCTCAAAGTCACATAATATAAACCTAACATGACCCTCAAAACCTTGTTCCGACAGAAGATGGAAAATACAGTGACACATGATGTTGTAACATTTCAATGATTTCCTGGACATGAGAGAGAAAATCAAAGGCACAGACCTGCTATAGCCACAGTGTTTGACCAACCCATCTATAATATATAACTGGAAAAAAATGTAGCTTGGGTAGAAAGTAACCAAGAAAAACACAAAACCACCTCCTGGAAGCAAGAGGAAAGCCCAAATAAACCATTTTTGATAAAGTTCTATACTTGTCAGGACAAAAGCGCTTACCAAGTCTGAAGTGGATTTAATAAATCTTCGTGGTTCTATGCTCCATTGATTGTTTATTTGGGCTATCCTCTTGCTTGCAGGAGGTGTTTTTTTTTTTTTTTTTTTTATAATATACTATTGGCAACAGATTGCACCGTTATAAAAGTACATAACATCCATCAACCAGAGTGTGGCTCTACTGAGGTCAAATAACTTATTAACAGTACTAAACACTACAACATCAGTATCTGATAAGGCATCAGCCACTCTCATCACTAGGAACTAGCTAGTTTTCAATGGGAACATACGAAGATCTATGTTTTCTAATGTTAGTTTGTGTATTTTCTCTGTTGTACACAGTTTCCTACATACCCAACCCAGCTGTTACTGCAACGCCTTTCTCTTTGGGAGGCTGGGAACAAAATCAACAGATGTAGATGCAATCACATCATCAACTAGCAAGCAGGGTGTATCTCATGAAATGGTAGTCCTGTGCTTTAATTCAGAACATAAAGTGTACCTCTTGGTTTCAACAGGATCACCTGAATGGCTATGGGCAACAGATATTGTTAACTGCTCACCTTCACCTAATGATATTGTTACAGCCCAGCCTTTACATTTATTTTGTAATTTATATTTACAACACCAGTACTTGTTTTGCTTTTCAGAGTGCACTTTAGATAATAGATATAGCCTTCCACAATTAGTTCTGGTTCACCTTTCTATGAGACTGTAGTTCTATAAAGTTGTCTGATGGAACCTGGACTTGAATAGGTGATATCCACCATAGTTTTACTTTAAATTTCTTTGTTATGTGGTATGCAGTATGCCTTCAGTGAGTGAAATTCGATATTGTGGGGTATGATATTGTGTATTTTTGATATTGTGACATTTCAGCATTATGGTGTCGATGTTTTGGGTTTAGATATTCCACTTGTTTGATTAAATGAAGTAGATCCATAAGTAGATCCATATATATATATATATATATATATATATATATATATATATATATATATATATCTATATATATATATAATGGGGATGTCGGTTGTGTGGCTTCAATATCAGGAGAGTTTATGAGGCTTGGTGTCTGCAAAAATGTTTTTGATTTGTAGTGTGTCGGACCGGAGTTCCGCTGTGGCGACCCCTAACTGGGAAAAGCCGAAAGACATCAGTGTGTTTTCATTCTGAATGGTGTTCATATTCAAGTAATTTGGCTCTGTTGTAATCACAAATCTGACAGATGATCACAATGGAATTGGAAGTCATGTATACTTGTATCTTGACAAGATCTTCTGCTCCCATATCTTTATCACCTCTCTTCTGGCTTCAAGTTAAAATAGCTTTAGTTCGTCTAGACTTTGGTCAAATTTTTCCACTTATTCTCATGCAGCCTTCCTGTGTCTTTCTTCTGGAACAATTCCAGCAGGCTGGCCAATGAGTGAATCTCAGAACTGCACACAGTACTAATATAGTGGTCTTACTAACATTTGGTATAGTGGTAACATCAACTTTTCATTTTATAGGTCTATTCCTTTAAGGGTACACACCAGCATTCTTCTGGCTACTGCAGCTGCCCTCTCTTGGCTGTCCAGTGCAAGTGTTGTCATCACTCCTTGGTCTTTCATCTATTATGTTCTCTGCTTAAAGTAGACCAGTCTAAGTGTGATCACATTCCTGCTCTGTTACCATCAGTTCCACTCCTTCTAGCTGATACATCCCATCTGGGTTGCAATTGTACAAGTGCAGTACTTTGTGTTTGTGAGCCACTAACCTCAGCATTGACCCATCAAGCCATCTGTCTAATGGGTATGTTCAATAGACACAAGTCCTTTTTAGGGGATGGCACAGGAACATTGTCTGTTTAAGTAACTTGCTCAGTCACACAGTAGGTAAACAGAGGTGAAAGGAATCAAACCTAGTACCCTAGACTACAGCAAGCAGCTCATAAGCAGCTCCTTAACAGCTCAGAGCCTTAATCATCCTCACTAGTTGCCAGACAAATCTGACATATCCTTCAATATATAGATCCCCCCACCATCCTAATGTATTGTTCCTAACATTGTTTTCAGTGAAGAAGATGATGTTCTTCTCACTTCCTGCAGTTATGTCTGAAATAAACATTGCAAAGAGAAATGGACACAAGACTGATTCATGCTGTACTCCACTTGTCAATTCCCTTGTTTTTGACATCTTTCATACAACGAGTTGCTTACTCTGAAACCTACTTCACTTGTAGTGCTGCTATTGGTTTCCTGTGGGAAACTACAACAAACATTTAGCTGAATTTCAGGAAGACCATCCCCTGGATTCAGCAAGCCCTGCACAGCGTGCATGATTAGTGTAAGAGGTAATGTTGGCAATATGGCAGCTGAGCAATCCACGTACATGCCCGTTTGACGTGCACGAGTGCTCTTGCACTAGTCCTGCATGTTCCCGGCCCCTGTATGCAAATTACCCCATTTGCAGGTGAAAATCATGCAAATGAGGTAAATCTGCTATCCAGGAAGCTGGAATCAGGCCGTGCAGGACTAGTGTAATCTGCAGAAATGTACTCGGTTAGTAACCGAGTACAGTTCTGCAAAATCCAAAATGGAGACATGACAGCTCCAAATAAAGGCTGCATATCATTGAGGAAGCATGCCAATGGCCAAGTATAAGGCCATTGGCATTGCAAACAATACAAAAAGTAAAAAATTCAACTTTTATTTTATTTCCACTGATCACGGCTGTTTAAGCATAGGGCAGTGGCGCGCAAACGGAATCGATGGGAAAATAAGAAAATAAATCTAAAACAAGCATTCTAGCTAAAATCAGTATTCTGCCATGCAAGTTAATGGCAGGCAAAAGACAACCTGGCCAGTGAATAGCGGTTGCTAAGAGGGGAGGCTCAGTGTGACACATGTAACTATGCATTAGCAGGCAAACCTATGCAAATGAGGGGAAGGATAGTGAATCCCAGTTTTCCCCAGCATTTGAAGCAGGTCCCAACAGTGTAAGAGTATGAATACCTGAGTGCAAGACTAGGAGGTAGGTGACATCATGGGTGGGTGTGTCCGGCATACTGTAAGCGGATTGGATCCCTGTGGCTCGAGTTTGCTCCTAGCTTAGCACAGCTAAGCTAAGGGGGGTGTCTAAACCTTCCTAGCACTCTTGACAAAGTGCATGCCGTGCACTGGGTTTTACAGGAAGAAAAAGGAAGTCAAACCTGGAAATCGCAGCAGTGTGCACATTTGAGTACTCTGATTTCACGGCGAACCCCCACACTGAAACAGAAGGGCATTGGGAAGGGAAAACAGCAGTGGAAAGGCAATCAAGGGGTACTAGCTTAGCTGCCAGGTGAAACGTATCGGAACCAGCCAATTACACAGGCAGCAGGCCAGCTCATCCCAGAACACTACTATAAACTATGCAAACACCTACCCCTCTGGTTTTTCCCACACTCTACACCACCGGTGTAAACAAGCAGGGAACTTTTAACACTTACAACAGCAAAATATTAGGGGCTGCAATAGCTATCATACAAATTGTGGAAGAGGCTAAGGGTGGTGAGGATGTGAATGCTGTTGAACAACCCACAGTGAGGAGATGGAGAAAAGTATACAGACCCAGAGTAACCTACTAGGGGCTACATGAGCTGGAGATAGTAGAGCACTATAGGTTGGACAGGGACCTCCTACAGCAAATTGTTGAGCTGTGCCAGCCATGCCAGACACACAGAGCTAACAGAGGGGAACCCATCCCAGTGGATACCAAGGTATGTGTAGGCCTAAGAATACTAGCTACAGGTACCTTCCAAAGGCCAACTGGGGATATGATGGGGATTTCACAGGCATCAGCATCCAGGGTACTCCACCAGTTCCTGGATGCCATGTCAGCACATGTCGGTGAGCACGTATATTTCCCCAACACCCGTGAGGCATTGGCCAGCAATATGCAACTGTTCCACCAAATAGCAGAATACCCTGAGGTAGTGGGTGCTACAGACTGCATGCACATATGCATCAAAGCACCACCCGGTGAGCAGGGCAGGGTCTACATCAGCCGCAAGGGCTTCCCCTCCATCAACTGCCAGGTCGTGTGCGATGCCCAGGGCATAATAATGAATGTGTGTGCTGGCTGCCCTGGAAGCTATCACAATTCCCACATCTGGTATCTGACGCACTGGTACCAGAGATTTGCCAATGGGGACATCCGTCACTGTCACCTAGTAGTGGATGCTGGTTATGCACTGGAGCCGTGGCTGATGACACCCATAAGAAATGCACACAGACCTGAACAAGAACTCCATAATGAAGTGCACACAGACCAGAATTATAGTAGAGTGTGTGTTTGGGATGCTCAAGTCACGTTTCCGGTGCCTGGACACATCTGGCGGAGCCTTGCAATACTCACCAGCTACATGTACCAAAATTGTCCTTGTATGTCCCATGCTACACAATAGGATCCTGCGGAAACAGCTGCAGCAGGAACAGCACGGGGCAGGGCCACACAGCCCCCCCACCATTGCCAAGGCCTGCACAGGCACAGAGCAACTTGGAGGAGGAACAACCTGAGCCTGCCCCAGTAGGCAGAAGGAGGCATGCCCAGTATGCCCTGGCCTTGGCAAAGAGGTAGTGCATAGCACATACACTGTCACAGGAGGGACCCAGGGAATAACACCTCTCTCCGACTCTCACATACAGTAAAAGGGATGCCAAACAGTACACTACCTGTGCCTAACCATGTGTGGGGAGTGTAGTATGTGCATCCGACATAGGCAGCCTTGCAGCACCACCCTCAATACTGGGACACCCACAAAGTAAGTGACTAACAAATGCCAGCCAGGGGGGGGGGTCACATACCCAACAACAGTCACAGCCAGTAGGACAGGTGTAGACAAACACAAACAAAGGCTGTGCTATGGCCTCTGAATGAGGCCTATGGTTAACTCCCCCCAGGCCTACACAGACAGACTACTGCAGGTCAGGCAGTGGGATCCTGTGTAGAAATGTAGAAATAGTCAGGAGTGCCCCCCATCCTACGTAGAAATATAGTAACAGTCAGGTGTGCCCCCCAATCCTGTGTAGAAATGTGTAAATAGTCAGGTGTGCCCCCCATCCCACGTAGAAATATAGTAACAGCCAGGTGTGCTCCCCCACAATCCTGTGTAGAAATGCAGAAATAGTCAGGTGTGCCCCCCATCCTATGTAGAAATATAGTAACAGTCAAGTGTACCCCCACTCCTGTTTATAAATGTAAAAATAGTCAGGTTTGCCCCCCCATCCCACATAGAAATATAGTAGCAGTCAGGTGTGCCCACCCCACAATCCTGTATAGAAATGTAGAAATAGTCAGGTGTGACCCACCCTATCCTACATAGAAATATAGTAACAGTGAGGTGTGCCCTCCCCACAATCCTGTGTAGAAATGTAGAAATAGTCAGGTGCCCCCCCCACCCTATGCAGAAATGTAGTAACAGTCCATGCCAAATGATCAACGGATACCCTGCAGAGACAGCATGCTACCTGCAGATGTACAAAAAAAGGTCAGCACTGCAGTACAAACTACCTGGACTTGATCCACACATTCAATACAGACGGCCATACTGGGCATGCCCACACACAGAGTAATGAAGGCAATGCCTGTCAACAACATACTGAAAGGTCGTGCTGGGCATGCTCACACACTTAAACACATGAAGGCCATGTCTGCAAACACCAGTGGACCAGACATATCTGACAGCCACAGATGTTAGTGCAGACACTCCTCAGTATGCATCACACATGCTTTGCACACACAGTGGATAGAAATACAGGCATATATGTAAGGACAACATAGTATAATAAGCCAAAGGTAGACATACATAGATATATGGAAGAGGGTGACTGTGACAAGGAGTCATCCAGGGCTCTCCTACCTAGCACACAGCCAAAGGGCCACAACCACACAAAGGTCTGATGTCACACACTGCAGATACTAGCCACCAGTATCTGTCAGCATTACAAAGTATGTGGTGCACGTGCCAGCTGTGCAACATGACTGTTCAAGGAAGTAGTCATCTAGCAGCTGTATACACGTACCTGTGGAATATGACCCAGGTTGTGCCCACATGTGGCATCTCAACCCCTAGATGAATGGGTTATGGCCCATGCACACACACTGCCCTCCCCATAGCCCCACTATAACAAGCCTGCTGAGGTCATCTACTGTGAAATACATCTTTGGGAGAGCTGTATCCCAGTAATCTCTGTGGTGTGTCCTCTAACTGTGTATTTCTATAGTGTGATAAGATAGGTAGGTAAGAGTTCAATTCCCAGACATGGTAACTGTGTGTGTGTCTGTGCAGAAAACAATGCTTTTTAGGGTAGTCACACTCCCTACAATTCAAATGCTCATCTTTGTCAAGGCTGCTGATGTCATCCACCTAGAAATACCCCTTGGGAAACTGTACCCAGCGATCTCCATAGTGTGTCCTGTAACTGTGTACTGCTGTAGTGTGATAAAGTAGGTAGGTAGCAGTTCTACTCCCTGACATGGCAAGTGTGTGTGTCTGTCTGTATAGAGAGCAATGTTTTTAGGGTAGTCTCACTCCCTACAAATCAAATGTTCATCTCTGGCAAGGCTGCTGATGTCATCCACCTAGAAATACACCTCTGGGAAGCTGTAGCCTAGTAATCTCCATAGTGCGTCTTGTAACTGTGTAGTGCTGTAGTGTGATAAATTAGGTAGATAGCTATTCTAATCTCAGACATGGCAAGTGTGTGCCTGTCTATGCAAAGAGCAATCCTTTTTAGGGTAGTCACACTCCATACAATTTGTATGCTCTACTTTGACAAGGCTGCTGATGTCATCCACCTAGAAATACACCTCTGGGAAGAAAGTAGCATAGTAATCTCTGTAGAGTGTGCCATAACTGTGTCCTGCTGTAGTGTGGTATAGACATCTGTTAGGGGTTCTATACCCATGCATGTCAGTTGTGGATGTTTTGTGGGTGTTTCAATGTCTGTGTAGGAAGCAATGCATTTTAGGCTAGTCACACTCAGTACATTTCCAATGGTCTGCTTTGGCAGTCCTGCTGATGTCATCCAATGTGAAATACACCTTTGGGGAAGGTGTACTCCAGTAATCTCTGTGGTGCGTCTTATAACAGCTCCATGCTGTAGTGTGATATAGACTTTTGTTAGGGGTTCTATACCCACACATGTTGGTTGTGGATGTTTTGTGTGTGTTTCAATGTCTGTGTGGGGAGCAATGCATTTTAGGCTAGTCACACTCAATACATGTCCAATGGCCTACTTTGGCAGTCCTGCTGATGTCATCCAATGTGAAATACACCTTTGGGGAAGGTGTACTCCAGTAATCTCTGTGGCACGTACTATAACTGCATAGTGCTGTAGTGTAATAAACTAGTAACTCCCAGGGTGTGTGTGTGTGTGTGTGTGTGTGTGTGTGTGTGTGTGTGTGTGTGTGTGTGTGTGTGTGTGTGTGTGTGAACTGGGCCCAATGTGTGGTGGGTTTTGCAAATGGTGGCCCTATATCACAATGTCCACTGTACAGGCCATGTGACATCATGGCCAGGCAATCACAGTTAGCAACCCCAGTATTACCCAGAGCACACTCTCAACCCATGTCACATACACATACACACACATGCTGAGGCAACAGACAATATGTGTGTAGTACACTGCATATTGGCGACTGATAGTAACTATGGAGTGAATTCAGTGGCCTACAGAGGGCATGGCCCCCTGTCCATATGTCCAATAGGCACATACATGCAGACAGTGCACCTTTCCCTTGTTCCCCACTGGACACCTCGAACACCTGTGGTGCCATCACATGTGACCCACAGAGGACATACCATGCCTGAAAACATGCCCTGTATGGACATATGCCACTGACACCAGGGAATGCCATTAACATGCTATCAATGTAGGTGCAGGGTTAACCTGCTGTCCATTACCATTTCCTGCCACAGCTGCCCAAGACTGGCACATCTGATGATAATCTGTGTACACAACATGGGCCCAACACCCCAGGTACAGTTCCACATGTTACTATACATGCATGTGGGAGGTGTGCACATCCCAGACACCATCCATGTCATGGACTAGGGTACACATACATGGCAAGTGATGCACAGCATTGGCCACACACAATAGCCACCCAGGTGACTGGATGGTGGATACAATACCCTCCTTTGTGGGCAAATGCAGAAACCACAGGCCTGAGCCACAATGTAAACCATTGCCATGTGGCCTGATGCCAAGTTATACCCATCACCTAGCCTTGTATAGCCATCTCGCACAGTCAACCACCATATACCCATACAGAAATGCACCCATACATGTCAGTACTGGCACCCTGTGTGTTCGTGTGTGTGTTGTATGATGCATGTGATCACATCCACACTCACTACAGCCCCCAGTGGCATAGTGAAGCATGCTGTCTGATGTCAGACACTTCCCCATACCGTTTGCCAATATAACCTCCATATGACCCATGTGGTGCATGTGATACCTGCACAATAATGTGTTGTGGCAATCTCACCAGGGATGAGCTGTATCCCTGGCCCTGCCAAGTGTGTCAATGTGTGTGCACCCCTGTGAGAGTGTGGCTGTGTTGCCGTTGTCACCTGTTCATGTGGACAGGCATGTGTACATCACCTACCATATAGCTACCATATCCCTGTTGCAAATGTCACTCACCATCACATAAATGTTCTGCGGACTCCACAACAGGTAAGCTATGTGGCGCATCCAACAACTGCATTGGACTTTGATAGCACTACATAGTAATCAGGGGGTTGATGCCCTATGCTGGTAGGTGTGTGACACAAACATGCTTATGTTTTACTCTTCCACCACTCCCTGACTTGTCAATGCCTCTGTCTGCCTCTCTCATTCCCTCACTGGTGGACGTGGAGACCTATACTTGCTTTCCTTAGGCAGCAGCCTGTGTATTTTAGGTAATGCTCATGATCAGCTGATTGTAGTCCTCCCTTAGCTGATTGCATGTGGAAAAATCTGTGGTAATATTCACATAGCAATTGCATGGAAACACACTCCAATATCTAGGGACATCATGTTTGTGTTGGTCTTTTTCATTCAATGTGAGCAGGAGCTCATTATGTTGTTTGGAAAACAGCATATCAGATGGAGTTGGGATTTACCTCTGACAACATACATTGTGGAAACAGGCCAACACACAGGAGTGGGATGTGCCTGACCTGAATATAGACTGTAAGTGCTACTATACTGCATTTGGAGTAATGTTGGTTTAACAGGGTATGTGCGGATGTGGCTGTCCTACATGTATGAATACCTGCCATATCAGTTGTATGTTTATGAGGACTCCCCATCTGTAGGGTCATCTGCAGACTGGGCAGTGTGTGGTGCCTTTGTTGTCATGTGTTACCCACAGAACATATATCTGTGAACTGCAAAAGGCAGTGTGAGGATTGCAGTCTGTAGATGGTGAAAGCCATGACAGTTACTGACTTCATATCCCTCATAGGACATATGTTACAACAAACCCTGTTACAACAGTAAATGTATGATGTTATCACAGCAATGTGTCAATATTGGCCCTGTGTATGTGCTTCCAGCCGCAACTCAGTCAACCTTTGTACATATGTCATGCATTAAGAGGTGCATATGTGCTGTACACCATAATTAATGTCATCATATCTTATAACAAGCCAGTGAGATATCAGACTGCTACAGATGTTATGTACAGTAGGGGTTATATTTGATGACATAACTTGGACACACTGTGGTTGTTTGCACAGTACTGATGTCTGTGTACTTATGGTGAATGTCGACAGTGTGTGTATTGTTAATATGCACATTGGCCTGTGTACAGGCTGTGGTAGTTGTCATTGTCCTAGGTCCCATCTTATCTGATGTTACATGCTGCTCCACTGTATGTTACCGTATTGGCTTACATGTTTGTAGGGCCATACATTCACATGTCCCATACCACAGTCAGCCATCAGACCAAATTGTGTAGTGGCGCAGTATATGTAGGGTTAGTGTGTGAGTGGCACATATAAGGATGGTGTCGAACAGATAGTCCATATACTGTAATATCATGCTAGCTTGCCATATGTGGCTGTGACTGTTTTCTCACTGGTTGTGGTTATGCACTTTCATACAGGTGTAGCTTACTCTGTGCTGTGACATGCCTGTACAGCCTGTTATATATACAGGTTCATGTGCATTCTCCCATAGGAGTTGTTGCCCAGTGTTGAGCCAGTCTGCCTGTAGCCACACACCATGTCTGTGAAGACAATCCCAACTACAGTAGCAATAGTATATAGAACTGTAATAGTACACAAATAAAGATTTTCTATTTCTGCAAACCTGTGTGTGGTGTTTTTTCCTATGACCTCTCAGTGGGTATATTTTGCGGGCAATGATTGTCATTTGTATGGGTGGCTCATATAGTGTCCAGGTGTTCAGGTGTGAACTGTAGGCATAGTGGCTGTTCCATATTTTGTGCACCTTCTACATATGTATAATACTGTACATATCTCTGCGTGTGTATGTTTAGTCACATTTATATCTATATATATGTAAATATATATATATATATATATATATATATATATATATATATATATATATATATGTATATCTGTATGTGCATATATGTGTCTGTGTATATGTATCCTGGGGATGTTGATAGCTTCCACATTTTACATTTCCTATGGGATCCAGACTGTACTGCATGATATGTTACCAATACCAGCCTGACATCATACAGGTGGAATGTAGTACTGTTAACACCTTGTGCCCATGTCATGTCAGGTCCTGGTTTTGGGATCTGCAACACTTGGTAGCGTATTGTAGGGTGGATGTGTTTGGCTGTCTGGGGTATGCCTATTCGTACAAGACGTATATTGTTTGGGGTCTCTCAACCCCGTTAACAGTGCACGTAAACATACATGTTTTTGTTAATCTACCATTGCTATTTACAGATGCATGGCCACATATACCTATATACCTATATATATATATATATATATATATATATATATATATATATATATATATATCTATATACATATTTACATATATATGACTATTTCTGTATATACCTACATAGATATATATCTGAGTACATATATGTACCTTACTGTGTATATGTAGACATATAGGTGTAGACATATATATGTGTCGATGTAGGCATTTGCATGTGTATATGTTCATATATATTTATATATATATGCATATATTTAAAAAAAAAAAAAAAAATATATATATATATATATATATATATATATATATATATTTCAACATATATAGAATTGTTGTAGCTGTTTAGATATTAATATATTTACACACACACATACATCTTGATGTTGGTATACATTCACTGTACTGTTGCATGACTGGGCTGGATGATATGCTTCTGAAAACCCCAGACTTATGTGTATCTGTCATGGCTTAGTGGTAAATCCCTTTGTGTATGGGATGCAGGGTCCTGGGTTTGAGCCTTGCAGAGGCTGTTTATTTTCTTGCTGGGCAGAACATGGGCTGTTGGATACAGAGTGATTAAGGCATTTTAAAGCAGTTGTAAGAGGGTTTGCATGGGTTTGCGTGGCAGTAAGCACTGCTAACTTCTGGTTACAGTTTCTTATACTCAGTTAGCTTCTAAATTGCTTAGTCTGTGTAGGCAGTGCTTACCCACTATGCAAATGCACTTAAACATGCTTACTTTTGCTTACATATGCTTACTACTGCTTATTTGTGCTTAAACCTGCTTACTAGTGCCTTATTCATTATTACACTGACACTTCACATGTGCATTTCCTGCAGTACTCCAGTTCATAAATAAATGTTATTTAGTGGGTTTTGCAACAAAAATATTGCTTGTAACGTGCTTTGCCATGTAAAATAGATTGTGCTGCAGTGGGACTCGAACTGGAAATGCCTGCTTATTAGACAAATACTCTGCCCACTACACTAGTGCTGCTTCATTTGCATATAACTTCCTTGTTATCCTCTTCAACATTTTAAGCTGCTTTAACCGTAGCTAAGTGATGGGCACACCTGCGCACCTATGATTAGCTGTACTCGGATTTATAAAAAAATAAATACAAGGGTTCTTTATTTACTTTTTATGTACTGTTGTTGTTGTACACATGGGGAACTGTTGGTGGGGATATGCAGACACCTATGAGTGATCTCGCTCATTTTTTACCACTTTCTGCTGTTTTACATTGCAGGGGCATGTTTATTCTGAGAGCTCTACTCTCAGACACAACTCCCTGCACTCTACATACTCAGTGTAAGCCTAGGAGCTCAGGCAGCACTCCTTCATTAATGTGACTGGCGTGCTGCTGTCCTGCTCCTAAACAGGCACTTCTGTGCATGACTAAGCTAGTCCTGCACGGAAATTTAGTGAATTCGGGGGACTGTCTAATGCCAATATTTTATACCTTATGAATTGGTGTATTAATGTACCATGATGTCTCTCTCGCTCTTATAAGACTAATTGAAATTGGCACTAGAGGGATAATTTTATGATTGGTCTTAAAGCATAATTACCATATACTGTATTAACTCGTGCCTGTAAATTTTTAGCTAGATTATTTAATAAATGTATTTACTATTTTATTTTCTGTGTGCTGTAATAGGTCTGCCTCCTAAATTTGTCTTAAATATACTGTAAATATTTATGAGCTGTAATAGTTTACTGAAATCTATGTTCTCTGTATTTAAGAGCTATACCTCTGCATACTGAATCTCATCTGGTCTCTACCCTTTTTTATGCCTCCCCTTTACTTACCAACTTAAAAAAAAACTGATCTTAATAAACTCTCTAGCTGCTATAATCACATAGCTAGATTTGCCACTGGCATGCCCTACAGAACATATCACTGTAAAAACCTAAATTATCTTGGTTAGGTAGAACTACCAGCCTAATTCAGTACAACCAACTTATAGTGGCTCATAAAGTACTTAACCAACTTGAAAATATACCTGCACTTAAAAACATTATCTACCCCCATTGCAACCTCAGACCACTTTGCTCATCTATTAGACTGGCAGTTCAAACTGTCAAATCCAACAACTCAGCTAGTGACTCTTTGTTTGCCAACTCTATTGGCAAAACTTGGAACCCACTGCCTACTGACATTACTCTAGAGAGCACCCTAACTCAATTCGAGAAAAGTCTCAAGCAGTATTTCAATTCTCATTGGTTATGTTCTTGCTCCAAGCCTGACTAAATCTTTAGTTATATTTGTGTACCAATATTATTTCACCTGCAATTTATTTGTGTTGTAATTTGTTAAACTATATCATAAGTTTGTGAGATTGTATAACTTTCATGTCTCAACAGAGTCTGTAAACTGTGCTTAATTGGGATCTACTTTATTTAACTGAAAGCTGATTCCAGCGAATGAAAATCCATAGACACAAATACATCGAACCGCGAAATAAGCAAACTCACAAAACCGCAAAATTACCGCAAAATTCGAAATGTGGAAGTGTTTTGGTTGGCCCATCTGAGCTACAGATCTGTAAGGTAAGTGTGCGATAGTTATGGACATTAAGGTGCAGGTTAAGGTAAGTGCATAGATAAGTAATGTAATATGGGTAATGTATTTAATGTTTAGTGTAGGGTTTGAGGTAGGGGTTTGGTTAGTGTATGTGTGTGGTTTATTTATTTTGTTTGGGTATAGCTACGTAGGGTAAGTGTGTGGTAGTTACGGACCATAGGGTTAGGGAGGGGTTAAGGAGAGTGCATAGATATTGGTGTATGTGGGGTATAGTGTAGGGTTAAAAGTAGGGTTTTGGTTGGTGTATGTTTGTGGTTTATTTATTTTGTTTGGGTGGGTAGTGTGTTTCTGGTGGTGGGGTTGGCCGAGTATGACAAATCAGTATTTTGAGTTTCGCGTTTTTGTGAGTTCGCTCATTTCACGGTTCAATGTATATGTGTCGATGGATTTGCATTCGCTGGAATCAGCTTTTGGTTAATTAAAGTAGACCCCTTAATCGTATTATGTTATGTTATGTTTGCTTTTGTAACTGCTTTTGGAGCTTTTCTCCCCAGGCCTCTGCTGAAAATGGGCATGTATCCAGTCGGACTATCCCGGTCAACAAATGTAAAATAAAATAAATAAATACTCTTTCAGTGTATTTTAACTTTCTGAATAATGTACAATAATTATGTAAAGTACACTGTAATTTGTAAATTAATAAATTAAGCCTGCCCTGTTATGCCTTGAGTATATTGAATAACTATTACTACCTATTTTAGTTAACTTATTTTAATAAGCCTGTTACAAATAATTCTGTTAATTTACCCTTAAAACTAATGACTGAATATAAATAATTTTGTCAGTTTACCATTAAACTAATGACTGAATCATGTGAAGTGTGATGTAATTGCATGTTGTAACGGAGTATGAATGTCATATTCTGAATCTTGACTGAAATTTACATTAGCGTGATACATATTTATACTGAACATTTAAAATAGCTGTGTCTATTCTGGAAACTAACTAAACTAATACTAAAAGAATGTCTTTTGCCAGTGTTAACTGAACACAGCTAAAAGCATAATTGAAAACTGGTACATGTTATATTGTGAAAACTAAACTATTAGTACCTTTTTAGTCAGTATTGTTTTAACACAAATAAAAACATAAACTGAAAACTAGTACTGTTATACAACTGTCTGAAAACATGAGAATGTTTACATAAACATTGAAGAAATAACTGAAACATATTTTCTGTAGATAGTCGACTTTTGCACCACAGCTCTTGACAAATTTAGGCCTTATTCTTTGTTGTTCCAATCACATCTGAGGTACTGGAGGCTGTTTTTAATGACCCCATGTAGCAGTCTGTCTCAGGCCTTCTAAACCTCCCATTTTCCATCTCTTGTGCAAGGCTGATTGATGTTTTTGACTGCATTTAAAATTGATTTTGGAAACTATTTACAATACAACAATCTGTATAATGTGCCTACTTGACTCCAACTTTTCTAATGCATGATTTTTTTATAACACTGACACTTTTCCATAAAGTCAAAATAGCTTCAGATTTCTGAGTCGGTATATCTATTATGGACTACTTTCTCTTGCAACTATATTCCTGTGAAATGTTAACTGTTGTTTTTCTGAGAAATGTCTGAAAATAACTTAATATAAATGTACTGTGATGGACCTTTTCTCTCCAAGAAATGAACAGTTGGATTTTCTCAGTCAACAAAGACAAATAAATAAATAATACATGAAATATATATGCTGCAAACCAGTCCTGGGACATTCCCATCAGAGATTACCCTTTTGATGGGTATGTGCAGAGTTAGCCCATATGGCTCCTGTGGGGCCTTTGGGTCTGTCAAGCAGACCCCTACATAGTACTATACTACCTGTGGAAACAGTGTGTTCCAACGCACATGCAGGCGCACACGCAGACGCACACACACACACACACACACACACACACACACACACACACACACACACACACACACACCGTCACACATTCACAACAAGTGAGTCACCAGTCCATCACCAGACAGTCTACGTAGCTCACCCAAATCTCCTGCCATGTATCACACATGCACATATGGACGTCGGTAATCCTCACCCACATCCCCACATGCCCACTACCCATTACTGACATTTGACTTCTCCATCTGTGCATATAATGATAATTGTGTCTTTCCCCTATTATTGTGATACTTGGCTACTTACATCTTCCCCACTCAGACTCAGCATTTTTAATAAACCCCACTCATTACAAAAAAATATGCTTACTGTGACTCAAAAACAAAAAAAAAACATTTCTGTTATCTTCCATTTACAAGAAAATATGTCATTAATTTCATTGTGTTTGGACCTAGGAAACTGGAAAATTCTCCAAAAAAAGGAATCCATAATTATATTAAATTCCATACTACAATAACTACATCATGGTTGGCACTACTTAGGGGATGAAGTACATATACATTATTATCCAACTTACTTATATTAAAGAGAATAGCATTTAAAGTATTAGACACTCTAGTAGTTGCATGAATAAACTGATTTAAATAATTTGTATTAACATAAGTTAGAACTTTCGTCATACAAAATATTACTGTGATATAAAGACCAATAACTCAAAAGATATTAATGTATCAATAAAACAATGACAATATCATCACATTTAATTGCATTTAACTCTTAAAAAGTGTCCCTGTACAACTTATTTAACATTAGGAAACCTACAACAAGCAATAGAGAGCTCATTGTTCCTAACGTGATCAAAAGTCAAGCAATTTCACTTTTCAGTCCAAAACAGTATTTCTTAAAAGATAACCATTCCTCAGATATTTGCTAACCCCTTCACCCAAAAAAGTTAAATGTATATATTTACAAAGAAACAGAACCTTTGAGATTGATTATAAGCACATCAAATTTATATTAAGTACAAAAACTGCGGCGGTGGTGCTGCGGTAGCGTTGTTGCCTCACAGCAAGACGTTGTCCTGTTCGATTCTCATCTAAAGCGTCTTTTGTATGGAGACATACGTGAATGTGCGTACCTTCGTTGAAGGTTGTACGTCAGGGCTGGCAACTCAGTACGTACAAATCTGCTGCCAATCATTAGCGGACCGGAGTTCCGCTGTGGCGACCCCTAACCGAGAAAAGCCGAAAGATACAACAACAACAACATCTACCACAAAAAGAGGTCAATGCAGTAATTAAATAAAACAGTGCTAAATTCATCAAATTTAATACTCCTGTTTCTTGCACTGTTCAGTGACATATTGAGAGATAATCTTTTCTTTCTTTAATGAAAAGTCTAAGCCTAACCATAGAATGGACGAAACAGTTAAAACTAGTTACCTAAGCTTATTAAAGTGATTTATAACCCTAGGGTAAGAAAGATTAATTCTCTGATTTGAAACTAATTATTCCAACCTACTAGACTCCCGACAAAGGAAGCCTGCTACCTATTTCTTAAAACACTACATTAGCCAGATGTGAAATGCTAAAGCTGTAAATGACAAACAACGTTCACATTGTTTTTGATGGAAGGATTTTCCAAAATTGATACCAACGCCATACTCCAACATAATATTAAAAACACTGTCCACACCTTTTCTAATCTGATATAGACTGAGATATTTCAAATTATTTACTTTCCAATGTACAATGAGCTACTCAGACCTTTTTGAAGTAAGATGTCTTATGGGCATCTATAATATCATAAATTCTAATGCTTAAGAATACATAACAGTGATTAACATTGTGATTAAACTAGCCATAAAATGATGAAGGTATTTAACAAATGAATCACAAATTATTAAAATTTCATTACCATTTGCTGCTACTTTTTGTAGTGGTGGTGAAACCAGTATTTATAAGATACTGCCACTTGTTTGAGCTTTACAGATCCTAATAGTATTAGAGTTAGATCCAAAAAGGTCTCTGCTCCTTTACAGTAGCCTCCAGATGTATAGGCAGAAAAAAAGAAATGTTCACCTCAATCATCAATAAGTTTAGTTTTGTTCAATGGTTGCTTAGAAATACAGTTCACAATTAACTTATCTTAGTAAACATATCACCTTATCCAATTATGATAGGTTATTAAAAGATCAATAAACTTAACGCCAGTACTTAACATGACCAAATCACCCCTAAAGAAAATGAAGTCATAGAAAGCAACAGGCTTAGATGAGGTCACAGCAGATATGATAAAGATGTTGGGTGAGATAGGAGATAAATGGCTCCTCAGGGTACACATAGCAGTATGGAGAGAAAGGCATATCTCCGATGGCTGGAGAATAAGCATACTATTTTATTATCAGTGTTCAAGAACAAAGTTGGCATTCACAACTGTAGGCAGTACAGAAGTAACAAACTTCTGTCACAGTGTGTGAAAGTTCTGGAGAGGATGATTGATAAATGAATATGTAGAGGAGTAGTAGAATGTAAGATGTGAGATGAGCAGTTTAGATTCAGATCAGGATACAGCAGAACCAACCAGATCTTTGCAATAAGACAGGTACTTGAGAAGAAGCTAGAAATGAGGAAAGTCCAGCTGGACATTCCTAGACATGGAAAAGTATATGCAAGGTCCCAAAAAAGCTGATTTGGGCAGTCCAACAGTGATTCAAAGTACAAAAAAATAAGTAGAATTAGTGCAAGTAATGTACAAGGATGCAATGATTCAAGTACAGTATTTGGTCTCACAGAGGGGATCCCAGTAGCAGCAAATAGGGGAAATCACAAGAAGCTGAACATTGAGATCAAAGGCAAAGTAGCTTCAGGTATCTGGGAGGAGTAGTTGAAGAGAAGGGGAGTCTGAATAAGGAGGTCATGGCTAGAATCAGAGGGACTACAGCCAAATGGCAGAGAGTTTCAGGTGTAGTGTATGACTGAAGAATGCCAAAGAAGCTGAAAAGTAAGGTATACAAAACAGTGGTTTGACCAGTACTACTGTATGGTACAGAAACCTGGGCAGAAAAGGCAGAGCAGTTGAGGAAGCTAGAGGTGATATAAATGAAGTGCTTGAGAAGGGTGGAAGATGCACAGTGTGGGACAGATGAAGAAACAAGGACATAAAGAATAGAAGTCAAAGTAGCTCCAATTGCAGAAAAGGGCAAAAGAGAAAAGATTACTGTGGTTCAGCCATATCTGCAGAAAAGCAGAAGACAATATGGTGAAGAAGATTTTGAGCAGACAGGAAGAAGGCAAGAGAAAACAAGGGCATCTAGGAAAGAGATGGAGGATTGTAAGAGAGATCTGCAACAGTCAGGCATGAGTATTGAAGATGGTAGGAGAGTGACATTGAATCGAGAGAGATAGCAACATTTGACACAATACCCCGACCCCATGTAGAAATTGGTGGAAAAAGGGGGGTTAATGAACTTAAGACCACAAGAATGTATTCATATACAGGGGCTGAAAAGTATCATTAGAATTTTCTCTAGAGTTTTGAGAAATTTGAACCTGGACAACAATATTTTTAGAACTAGGAAAAAGTACCATTCATACCAACATCTGAAAAGATAATGACGTTAGGGTCAGGTGATAGTGGTATATTACATCGTAAAAATTGCAAGATGAAAAAAAGATCCTCCTTATTTTGTGGAGTTTACTTATCCTTTACTTGACATCTTAACCTGTCTAACCATACAATGACTTGCTAACACAGACGAAAGTCATTCAATTCAGTGACACTATTAGGCAAAGCAAGTAATGCACATTTTTTTTAAATTAGCATTGATTTAGTAAATCCCCAAAACAGTAACTATTCAAATTATCCATTCCAAATAACTACTTAGAACTGCAATAAAACACATTAGCATGACTAATAAAGAAATTATTACATGGAATATTTAAACTAAAAGAAGTCAAAGTTCTGGAAATACAATAAATTACCTGAAACTATGCCTCTTTCTACTTCATTTTGCTGTTTGCCATATTTATTACTGCTTGTTGGTAGCCTCACTAAATTGATGACAGTATTCTACTGAATCACTGTTTTATTAGTGTTGTCTGTTACTGTTGGGATTTGTGAGCTATTGTTTCAAAGCAAACTACCGATTAAATATATTTCATTGCTATCTACTGCAGTCCATTACTGTCTAACTGCATTTTGCTGCATTTTGGTGCTGTTTAACTGTATTTTTTGATATTGCAAGTGCTATTCTTTTGACTATAAGTGATTAACCTGTGCTTCATTGTGGGTTTTTTTCTTACTGAGTTCTTAACCTTAAAACTGAGTAGCATAGTCTAAATACAGGTCTGCAGCATCCAGATCCTCAGCTGCATGGTTTTAAACCCTTTTTGAGGTATTCCAGCTACAAATTAACTGTTTTTTCTGCATTAAAAAAAACAAAAAAAAAAAAAAAACAAAAATAAACAAAAGAAAAAAACAAAAAAAACCCCCCAAAAGTTCTAAGCTTGTTTTCCACCTTTCCTGTTACCAGAGTAGTCCATATACAGATTTGCTGTATCCAGGACTGTTTTGTAAATTTCTGAGGTCCCCAGACCTTTCTGTGTTAGAAGGAAGCCTTCCAGCTTATCAGCGGGAGTGGTAAGCACAATGTAGCCTATCTACCACAAGAGGAGTGGTTTCTGGTTCTGAAATTGTAGTTTATTGGCCGTTTGGGTAGTTGTTCTATCCCTTTCAACTTTCTGGTTTAAAAGCCCGTGTTGGAGCGGTTTGTGCTTATTTAAGCCCCACAGATCCTGTTTTGGCATCCTGCAGACTACAAGAGCAATAGAAAGAAGAAAGAGATACATTAAGTGCCTCCATTCTGAATTTTTCTGATTATACAGCTTTCTGCACTTGATCAAAGTAATTTTTTTACATTTAACTGCATTTATTTTAACTGTATTTGCTTTGATATTGATACACACTCAAGTGTGCTAGCTTGCACTGCATCTAAAGTATATTACCGGTGCCAGAAAGTCTGCTCTTCAATTTTTCCCTTAAGATCTTCATAGATCTCTTCTCCCTTGCACTTTAATTAGCTTATTTACCTAGCACTTCATCAGGCTTTTTGTAGCAATTATTGTAGCACACATAAGTGCTATCAGCACTAGATATCCTATAAGGAAACAGCTGCAGTAGTTAGTAATGATGACCATCCCTCCTGGCATGTCTAAAGGTCAGTTTCCTATGCTTTCTCCTATTAACCTGGTGAACTTGGGTATTCTGAGGAAGTGTAGCAACTGCCTCATATACACAGACAACCCTCTCCTCTTACCTCCCAACACTCAAACATGTGAGAGATGCGCTTATATCTCCAAATTGGAAACCATGCACTCTCCAGCCAAGACCGGAATAGCTGGTCAAGAGGAGAAGGTCAACACCTGCACCACACCACTTGGAACACATAGCCCTCCAGAACACCCACTATCACAGATTTCACATAAAAAGACAAACCACACACCCACCTTTGCAGAGGCGCTCAAAAGAAATCTACCCAAACAGCAGAGACCTCCAAGGCAGAAATGAACTTGACCACTACAACACAGCAAAAACCACAAGACACACAGCTCACCTACACAGTGTGACCATCAACCTAAGCCCCTAAGACAAAACAGCTTGCCCAATACAATAATCATAGGTGACTCAATAGTAAGACACACTGATGTCCCACTCACTAGGTTGAATAAGGAAAAGGTAACAGTGAGCTACTTATCAGGTGCCAGAATCTGACACATAACACATGCACTCAGGTCACTCCACAACAAGTACAAGTATAACTCTGTCATTGTCCATGTGGGTGTGAGTGACCTGAGATGCACCTCCCTGGACTACATGAAAAGTAACATGGTGGAACTCTCGGATTATGTGGCCCAGGCAGATATGACCCTAGCCCTGAGCAGCATCTTACCACCACCCAGAATGATGCCACAGTACAAACAGAACATGATTGACTTCAACAATTGTCTAAGGTTCTGGTGTCATTCTAAGGGGATCCAGTATCTGTCTGCTTGGGATGACATGATTGACAGAGCTCGATGCTTTGCCAGAGATGGCCTGCATCTGTCACCCCTGGGTTTCCAGGTACTGGCTAAGGCTCTTGCCACCCCTATAGTATCTTTTTTAGGCAGTGTTCCATAGCCAAATTACCACTGTAACAGCTATAAATAAATGCAATCTGAGGGTCATACTGCTCAGTGCTAGAAGTCTAAATCTCAAGATGCACTCACTCGAAGCACTCCTCAAAATTCAGAACATTGACATTTGTGCTGTAACAGAGACCTGGTTTAAAGCAGCAGAAAGCACCCCTGTGCTACCAGGCTATATTGCATTCCATACCTTTAGGCCCCAGAACATGGACCAAAGCTCCAAAAGTGGTGGTGTCTCCATATTCATAAAGGATATGCATACCTCCGGACTAGTAGTCCAGCATAATGCATCTGAGATACTCTAGGTACAACTAACATTGGGTAAGATGACGATTCAGGTCATAGCCAACTATAGGTTCCCAACCATGTCCCAGGATTCTCACTCCACATTCCTAAGCACCCTGGAAACTATTAAGATCCAACCCACCACTCTCATACTAGGTAACTTCAACTACCCCTCTATCAACTGGGAAAACTACTCATGCACCAATGCACTGGCCCAACACTTCCTGGAATTCATCAATTCCAATGCCCTGGACCAGTTCATTCTTACCCCAACTAAAGGAAGCAACATCCTTGACCTGGTTATTACTAACATGGGCAACCATTGCTCTACACCAATAGTCAATTCCACCCTGGTTAGATCCGACCACAAACTAATCACCATGGAAATCCACATCTCATCCACACTCCCCGCAAAGGTATCCACCCTGAAAAACTTCTCCAAAGCTGACTTTGGACTCCTTAAAACAGATGTGGCTAACTTCACGGCACCCATACCAATGGAAAATAGATGCATGACTGCCGAATCATACACCAATGCACTGTACAAACACATACGTAAATGCATGGAACTAGCCATACCCAACAGAACCAAGACGCTCTCCTCCAAAAAAAGGAAGTCAATCTGGTGGTCCCCTGCCATTAATAAACTCTACAACAGAAGGAATAAACTGTTGCAGAAAAAGGTGAAGTCCCAAGACTGGAAAAATTCCCTTATCAGCCTCAACAAAAAGTTGAGATCCCTCATCAAAACCTCCAAAGCCAGCTATGAAGGCAGAATTGTGGCAGACACTAAAAACAACCACAAAACCTTTTATAGTTACATCAAAAATCTCAATGGCAATATCCAAGGCCAAGAATACAGCTTCCATTGGACCTGACAATATCCCTGGCTGTGTTATACATGAATTACAAAGTGAACTGGCACCACATCTGTGTGCCCTGTTCATGCACAGCCTCACCTCAGGCTTTGTCCCTATCGAATGGGGCACTGCTACAGTCATCCCTCTCCATAAGGAGGAGCGACTACAGACCCTGGAAATTATTGTCCCATTAGCCTGATGAGTCTGATATGTAAAGCTGTGGAGCGCATCATCACGGACCTACTTAACAAGGATATAGGGAATCTCCAAACTCTAGATCCCATGCAATTTGGTTTTGTGAAAGGTGAGATCATGCCTGCTCAACCTGGTTGACTTCTTTGAGTCAGTCACCAGAGCTGTGGATGAAGGTAAGGCAGTTCATGCAGCCTACCTCGATCTGGCAAAGGCCTTTGATACCATTCCTCACTCAGGAAGTATTGCTAAACTCACCAAACTATGCATCAACCCCTATATTGTTAGGTGGGTTGCAAACTGACTCACAGATAGAACCCACAGTGTGAAAGTCGTGGACTCCAAGTCAGACTGCCAACCAGTCACAAGTGGAGTCCCACAGAGATCGGTCCTGGGTCCTCTTCTGTTTGACATCTACTTCTCAGAAGTCCAGGCCAACATGGAGGGACTCTGGCTGACCAAATTTGCAGACAACTGCAGGCTGGGAGCCATTATGAACTCCCCAATTGATGCAGACATCCTACAGAAAGGCCTCATTGAGACCAATGACTGGTGTCGATACCATGGCCTTAAGCTTAATGCCAAAAAATGCGTCGTCATTCCCTTTGGGAAAAACTCAGTTCCCACTAATTACCACACAGATGGGAGCCCACTGAATACTGAAAGCATTATAAGAGATCTGGGGGCACAGGTTGAGAGCAACCTCTCCTTCGACCACCACATTACCACTGTGGTCAGAAAGTCCATCTATGTGGCACATCTCATTACTAAGGGTTTTGCATCCAGGAAGAAAGAGGTCATTTCTCTCTACTCTTTCCTCATTATACCAGTCATAAAGTATAATGCCCCATTTGGCATGTCCCTTCAACAGCTGGAAAGGCCACAAAAGTACCTCACAAAGAGGATCTTTGGCCTTAAACACATGTCCTGCATGGACAGACTCACAAAACTCAAGCTATTCTCTGTCTCATATCATCTACTAAGAGGCAATCTCTGCTTGACTTACAAAGCCATGTCTGACCCAGCTCTGTTAGAAATGCTACATCTAAAGAAATCCCAATTCCTCCACACCACACACTCCAGAGACTTCAACCTCATTAACACAATCAGCAGAACATGCTGGAAGGACAGGTTCATAACCCAGAGACTGCCCATGCTCTGGAATAGACTTCCCCATACATGTCAAGCAGAGCACCTCACTGGCCCTCTTCAAGAGAAATCTTGATGAGTGAATGGGAAATAGAAAGTTCACCCCGGGGATCACTCCAGTGGCTCTACTTGATAGAAGCACTGGGAACTAATGTTGGATGGCACAATGCCAGACCAGTTCTATGGGCTAGGCTTATAAAGGCTCCAGGGCCATTAGCCTAGTACACACCTATGAACCTATGACCTATGAATCCTTGAATATAATACTGTCACATGTACTGACAGCTACAGCAAACACAGGCACACATCAAAGAGTATTTATGCATGTGAAGAATAAATTAGATTGAAATAATGAACAATAATTGCAGCAAAAAAGATTAGGAACTCAGATATTTTAGACTTATTAACCTTCATGATATGACTGCAAAAACTACAACAGTTGATTGTCAATTGGAAGGTAAACACTAACTAAGGAACAAACAAATCCACCTTCCTGCAATTCAGCTGTATGTCTTAGTTCACATTTTCACAGTTCATAGTTCAGTAATTCAGTATTCAGCGGAGAGACAGCATTAGAGGTTAAATATGATAAAAATGTGAGACAAATCAGTCTGTAACAACAGAATTCTAAGGACCTTACAATGTCTTTTTGTTCAATAGTAAAAGCAGTCAAACTGTCACTGATGCATGTAACAGAACAGGTTAACAAGATTAGATAATTAACAAACTGCAGCAGTTCAGGGCCCATTTTTTATATTCTTTCTCTCCATCTGAAGTGTTAAGATGTCACTCTCTTTGTCATGATCAACATAAAAGTTATAAAACATGCTGCCCTTGATAGATTGTCCTGCATCACATTTGTTTTGTTTTCATATTCTTTGCGTTGTCTCGGCTCTACTCTATTCACAGTCATCTTGTCCATGCAACAGTTGTTGAAAATCCTGTTTTCATAAGCAAGAGCTTGTTTTCTCTATGTTCATGCTCAGTACTCATTATGTAAAATGAAAGTTACCCTACAAAATGGAAGCTAAGGAGCCATGTTTAATTTACATAAATCATATAAAATCTTTCAAAATTAATTACTATAATAAAAACAAGTCACCCAATGAAAAATTCCTAAATTCTGCATCTCAAATTGATTGTCTCAAGTGAAGCATAATAAAAAGTCATTCAAAATTATAACCAACCAGGCTAAATGCAAAAAACCTATAGTTTCATGAGAATACTAAATAATTTGGTGTTAGTTACAAGCTAGAATTTAGCATTCAGTTCTGGTAAGGTAAAAGCTACTTTTAGAAGTTAAGGATTTCTGTTTGGAAGAAACATAAATGTTTGGCCTTTCCTTTCAAGTATTTTTTTCTGTTTTGAGTGGAATAGAAGAAAGAAAGATATGGCTTAGACAGGGACTTTGAGCTGGATTCCCAAAGTTGTAGACCCATTATTGAAAAGGTGTGGTCTGTGTAATATGTGCTGCTGAGGATGCATAAAGGTGTGGTGACAGGTGGTAGAGAGAGTAGATGGTAACTAGAGGTCCAGACAGTGAAGTGGTCAGTGTGAAGTAGAAATATTTCTACTGATTTTATCTTCCAAACATCTTGCCTAAAAGTAATTCATAAGCATTGTTCAACAGCACGTCTCTTAATCCATGCCAGTAGCAAAATAATATCACGTTGTTCGACATCTTACTTGTTTAAACCAGAGATGGACACTGTATCACATTCCTTTTGATGAATTAAAGTCAGTCAGTTTAAATATCTTCTAGATTCTCTTTCAGTGTTCTCCAAATGTGCACGATGAGTTTTGTGTATGACTTCTTTGAATACCTTGCTAAAATTCCGGATTGGTGCAATATTCTCATTCACAGCTACTCCCTTACTCCCTTGTCAATTACTTTGGTTATTCAAATAAAATTTATTTATTTATTTTATTTTATTTTACATTTGAAAAAAATAGGATCTTGATTTCTTATAATAAATGGAATTATCATATACATTAGTCCTGTTTCCATCCTCTGTAGTCAAGCTGAGCTGTTGCGTCTGATGCTATCTTGCCATCGTACTTTTGAAATGGAATTACATCCACTCTTTTTCTTCTCACATGTGCTATTTAGATACAGCCATTAGGGATCAGATTAGACAAAAGTACTATCCCTCCATGTGGAAACTACACTCATTCTGATGTAAAAAATGTGTATCAGTAAACTAGGATATGACATTCAGCATTTAACATTTAATTATATGTATTTAAAAAGGATTATTTATTTGGCTGAATCTAGCTGTAAAGATTTTTAGGTGAAAATAATCCTCTAGACCTTTAAAAGACCACACTGTGGAATATCTGAATGATTTATTTCTCAGCCATCTTAGTTAAGATCCCCAGTTTTCTCATATTTCTTCATTATTCCTGTGATGACCACTCTGGAGGTCATCCTGGCATTCCCTTATGAGGTAGCTATCATATTTCTGGATGATAAGATCCTGCTGACCATTCAGGCAATGATCCCCCTTTCCTTTTAAAGTTATGCCAATAGGGCAACAATTGTAATGGCAGAAAAAAAAACAAAACAGTAGAACAAACAGCAAGATATCCAAGAACGTCTGTGATCACAAACAAATGCCAATGCCAGTTAAAATAAGTTGCAAACATATGTCTATTAAAACAAGTTGCAAAACATATAAGAATATGTAGTCATTCAGACTCTCTAAATTTGGTATACAAAGTGACAATATAAAAATAAGACATGAAACCATTCTGGGTATGATATTTTCTACGTGTACATGTTAGAAGGAATGTTGCATCACATGGTAACAGATGGAAACTGAATGGCAAATTTGGCAATTTTTTTCACATTATATGATGATGTGAACGGAGCTTTATGAGAAACTTTACTACTACCCCTAGGCTTATTTTCCTACCTAATTGATAAGATATGTCTTGGACTACTTTTTTTTCTTTCCACCAAGAGCATGATGGAAGTTTCTTTGAACAAATTATCTTTCGGTATATTTTTGAAACTGGCTTGTGTGCCTTACTGTCTGGTTTCAGATGGTAGATGTCCACACTGCTGTGGCCAGTTTAGAAGAGGACCCATCTAAAACTAATGTTTTTTTTATTTGAGTCTAACTAGGGCTACTGTGGCCAAGGTAGGGTTTTGAGTTATTCTCTCCCTGCTACTGATGTGCATTGCTGAAATTACCCAGTTGGGCATGCAGTGGTACCTATGTAGTGGGTGCATGGCCACCCACCACAACAACTTCAGTTTTAGGGGTCCACTATTTTGCCACCAGTATGTCAATGCACCTGATGCATCTAAGTAAAATTCAGCGTAAAAGAAAAATGGCCTTTATAGATCTACTAAATTGGCCTGCTGTGTTTATTTCTTCTTGGTGCAGTCAAATCAGTCCATTAATAAATACAAATACAGAAGAGAGCAAATATTTATAGTATATATTTTAAAAAAATAATAAATATACAGTTCTTTATCATATAATTATCATATATCATATTTCTGAATGTATATCTCACTAAATAGTGCCCTAAATTATTCCCTTTAATGGTTGATTGGTTGATTCAACATGCTGGATTCCTTAAAATTATATAAATGTATGTTGCTTTCTTAACTTCCTATTGTCAGTAAGCTGTCACCAGGCATAGAAATATGAACATTTTTGGGTTAGGGATTTTAAGTTTATATATTAGAAATGATGAGGCAGTGTGTGAGATATTATTTACCACATTGGATATAAAACAGTTTGTTGTGCAAAATTCATAAATAAAATCAACAAAGAAGAATTCAGAGAGAAGGGAAAAATAATATCTGATTTAACATTTTAGGAAAAGTAAAGTTTTCATTCTAGGCTAAAGAAATGTTAATCCCATGAATTCAGAGGAATTCAGGGGAAACGTGACTTAAATGGAATGATCCTGCTATATGTTATTGTTGAGGAAATGAGTACAGTCTTTGATAAGTTAGACTCGATTATGAACTTATTTCATTTTACTTTTTATTTTAGAAGATGTATTTTATATGAATCTATTTGCTATGTGTAGTGATCAGTGTTGGAATCAATAAAGTCGTCACTTTGAAACAATGCATTAAATATGACTTTGATTATCAAAAAAAATTAGGCTGGAATTCCTGTGGTGAATACATTTTGCTTGGGACTGTGTACCCCATTATTTTAAAAGTATCTAGCAATGATTCTGTTTTGAAATTATTCCATCATTCTTTTAACATCTGAGTTCAAATTGTATTGTAGTTTCTGATACTTTTGTTTTGTTTTATTTTTGAAGTGGAATTCTACCTCCTGTCCTTCACATTGCATGTGCTCCTCCATTTCCCCATATTTACTACTGCAAGAGGGTAAGTGGCAGGAATAATTCAACTCTTATTTCTTTGTAGATCCTGGGATGAATCACAAAGCAAACCATTGTTTTGCCCACCGTTAGCTGCAGGAATCATTTCCAACCATTTTTATGTGAATGGGCCAGTACTGGGCCCACATAACTACTAATTATTCTGCTTGCCTTCCTAAGCAAGCTCGACAGTGTAGGTGTCAATGAGAATGCCCACCCAGGGGGGTATTGTGTGGCCTTTCATTGGCAGATGGCCTCGATTCCCCCCTCCCCTGTGGAATGGTGTAATTTTCCCAATAATACTCAACTTTGCAGCATTATTGTGCTTAGACAATAGGCTATTTGTTAATTTGTTTCATACTTGATTTGTTATTAGCAACATTTTGTATATTCCTGATGTAAAACAGGTCTTTTGCCTAATGTTTCAGTCTTGCTATAACATATGTAATTGTTGTTAGAGGAACTATTTTTCATTTAAAAATATAAGTTATACAAGTATTTAATGTCAGCACATATACACAAACACACACGGAAAGTCACGGATACACATGCAGAGGAAGAGCCACACATTGTCACACACATATGCAGGAGCACACACACACACACACACACACACACACACACACACACACACACACACACACACACACACACACACACACACACACACACACACACGTGCGTGTCCAGCAAGTGCAGCCACTTTCTTGACTGAATACATCTAATGTGTCATTGTGATCAAACGAATGAAAAAACAGAGCAAAGTACTGCAGCCCCTTTGCAACGTCTCCTGATTTGTTTCCTTTATTTCTTAATAAATTGCTGAGGATTATAGTTTATAACAAAGACATTATAGTTTCATACTTCTTATTTTCCAAATAATGTGTGTTGATGAAAAGCTTCTTTGGTTCCGAATTACTGAGTAAGTTGAGAGATATTCATTATCCCTCCATCTAGCTCACATCTATCTTTTTCAAAAACACACACAAGCACAGAATTGAATTGTTTATTGTTGTTTCTTTTCTCACCTCAGTATTCTCTGATTTTGTAGAGGTTAAGATGTTAACCTTGCAACAAGGTCCACAGTTTCATTGTCACATGGGGTAGTTGGCTAGGCTTACAATGGTTCACAAGTAGCAGTGTGTGTATATATATATATATATATATATATATATATATATATATATATATATATATATATATATGTATTTATCTTTTCATGCATTTGGGGAGATTTCTTGGCTCAAATCCTGTACTACAGTGACTACCTACTTATTAAGTCAATTTATTAATTACATTTTAATGATTTTTCAACCTAAGATGCAGTGTGTGTGTGTGTGTGTGTGTGTGTGTGTGTATTTTGAGCATACCCATTTTTGTCAGAAAGTGTTACAAATGAGAGAGAAAAATATCAGGACAATGAAATAAAACGCAGTAGTCAGAGCTGCTTGGCACTCTCTTGACAATTTTATCATGTACATAGACTGAAGCATTGGTGTGATGGCAACAAAATACGCACACATACTAGTATAATTCCAGTGGCATTCACATCGACAACAAAGAAATCGTGTAAAGACAGATTGTGCTAACCTCCAGAAGACACAGTAGAAAATCAATAAGACACACTTTGTTGGTTTGACCTGTGAAAGATAAAGAATGCATTCACATAGATTCTGACAGACTGGAACTGATTAATTGTCCTTCTCCAAAGGTGATTGCTTTTTCAAATATCAGACAAATCTCAGACATTTTGGACAGATATAACAGTACCTCTGATTCAATGTCAGGCTAAGTTAAAGTGATAAAGCAAGATATAGTGACAAGGAATGCCCTGTTATCAGTAAAAACAAACATTATAAAGGAAGTCAACAGTTAGGAGTAGGCAAAGCCCAAGAAATAAAAACAGATGTGAAAAGCAGATGTCCTGAAAAGGTGAGAAGGCTTTAGCTACTCACATTGCTGGACTGGGGGTGGGGCTTCTGATCAAATGTCAGGATTAGAAAACTTCTCCAGCCTTCAGAATGGAAAAAAAAGTGGTCCTAACCCAGGGTGTGCACTTTGATAGACAGAAAGGGAATGATGAATTATAGCAAAAGTTCACTCTGAGCACACTGTGCTTGCAGAAAAAAAAATATCCTGAGCTCTGTCCAGCAACTGACATTACATTTTCCATTTGTAATTGATTATACAGTTCACAGTCAGGTCATTTTTTCATGTATTCTTCTGACTATGTCCTTCTAATATATGAAGTCAATGTCAGTCTCCCAGAGTTGCTATTGTGATGCTTACATTATTAATTCCAGTGTTTATGGGTAAAACCAGGAAGTCAGCTAGAAGTCTTACCCCCTCAGATAAAAGAAAATGTGTGAAAGTCGTTATTGGGCTTAATGGACAACAAGCATTTTTCTCTACAGTTCTGAAAAATTTTATAATTAAGATGAGTATTTCATAGACAAATCTGAAGCCGTTTAATGTCCTG